>NW_011500186.1:170017-230485 GCF_000495115.2 Populus euphratica | reverse complement strand
ATTTGTCACTTGTGTTTTGATCCCCTCTTCACTTTCCTTAGATTTCTCTTCCACAATACCTCTAGGAATTCCAAAACATACAACTTTATCAATAATTTTTCCACTTCTAAGGGTGATGATGGCTTGAACTTATTCATGGTTTGAAGGTTCACTAGATGAGGATTCACTCATGTGTACCTGACCTCTAGGATTTGGCATTGGTTGAGTTGGGATCTTTCTCTTCTCTTGAATGCTTAGTGATTGAGTCAACTTGGTTAGTTGACTTCGAATGTCATCTAAGGTCCTATTGGTCTGGTCTTGAAATTTGTACGCTTGGTTGTTGATTCCTCATTGTGTTTGCATGAATTGTTAAAAAGTTTCCTCTAGGGATCTCTTATGAGGTGGTTGGTATGTGTTTTGTGTGGGAGCATGAAATGGTAGGGGTGGAGGTTGAAATGTTTGAGGTACTAAAGAGCCCTCATTTCTCCATCCAAAATTTGGGTAGTTCCTCCATCCAGGATTATAGGTCTCAGAGTAGGGATTGCCTACTTGGATTGGAAATGGCTTTCTAACATTACTTGAATCAGAAGTTTGGCTATATAGCACTTCTTTGAAGGCTGAAATGGTAGGACACTCAGTTGTCCTATGCCCTTTGCTCTCACAAACAACACAACTTTCCTCTTGTTGTTCACTCATGACATGCACTTTTTTAATCTCAAGAGACTCTACTTTCCTAGCTAATGAGGCTAATCTAGCATTGAGGTCATTAGTCTCTTTCAATTGAAACTTCCCACTTGAATGAGAAATGGTGTTTCTAGACTCAACATGAACTGGGAGAGAAGTCTCCCATTGCTTTGTTTTTTCAGCCAATTGATCAAAAAAATCGAAGGCCTCACTTGGTTCTTTGTTATAAAACTCACCATTACACATGGTTGACACTAGCTTTTTAAAATCTGCGATAAGAGAGTCGTAGAAGAAACTCACTAACCTCCATATCTCAAAACCATGGTGGGGGCATGCATTTAACAAGTCTTTGAACCTTTCCCAAGCTTGGTGAAATGACTCATTTGGACTACAGGAAAAATTCATCATTTAACGTTGTAAGGCTGCTGTCCTATGAGTGGCAAAGTATTTTTTCAAAAATTCAGCAAGTATTTTTTCATTTTTTCAAAAATTCAGCTTGCATTTCTCTCCATGTACCTATAGACCTAGGACGCAAGGAGTTTAGCCAAAGCTTGGCTTTATCCTTTAGAGAGAATGGGAACAATTTAAGTCGAATGGTTTCCTCAGTGCATGTTCTATCAATAAAAGTATTACATACCTCTTCAAAGTCCTTAATGTGCATGTATGGATTTTCAGAATCTATACCGTGAAATGTGGGAAGAAGTTGAATGATTGATACTTAAAAGTGTATTTTTATCAAGATTTTATATCATCATTTTGCACTTGAAGTATCAATAACTCCTTAACTAAAGCATGTTTTATAATAACATATCTAATAATATAAGATACCTTTAATTTGTGATAGATGTTCATTTTAAATGCAGGCCTATCACATAAATGAAAGGATTGATTGATGAATTTAAGAACTGAAAGTGAAAGGAGAAAGAGATGGCCAAACTTAGAAAAGAGATGTCAATGCAATCCAAACCGGAACACTATTCAATAATTGGGTCATATCTGGAGCTATAGATCTCAGATTTAGGTCTACTTTATATGGATGGAAAGGTAAGACAAAGGCCTACAACTTTCATATGGAGCCCAAGATCTAAAAAGGTCATTTTCAAGTCCAAATTGTAGCAACAACAAAGAAGTCCAAATCTGTCTTCCAGCCCAAGTATTGTTCAGTGTTTTGCCCATATCTGGAGTTCTAGAAGTCAAAATGAGCTGAATTGTTTTAACAAGAAAGCTGAGACAGTTTCCTACAACTTTCATGTGTCAAGTGGCTCCAATTTTAACGTTATCAATAACTCAATGACGTTTTGGGCAGACAAGAGAAGATAAGGATTGTCACCAAGTCAAGAGTTGGTCACCCACTCATTAATTATTCATCAAATGAATAGTTCCCAATTTTGGCCTGTAAATGGAGGCATTTACCATGCATTTAGGCATCTTGGTTTCCAGATCAAGATCATGCTTTTGCTTTCTCTCTTTGTATTTTTTGTAATGTTTATGCTTTGCTTTCATTAATATAGAGTTTATGCCTTTCATTTCCTTTCATTTACTTAGTTAATTTTTATCTTATTTATTACTTTGACACTCCTGCACTTAGGAGAAGACATCAATCTTTTAATCGTGTTATTGAATCATGCCTAGTTTCAAATTGAAAGCTTGTTTGTTAAGAGACAAGATAATACACGTAGGTGTACTTTATCTAGCCAGGTGAAGATACTCTCTAAGAGTTCAAAAATTAGGTTGATCATTGAATTGTGGAGGTCCATTACCTTGAACACTCCCTTCACCCTCTACATCTTCAACATTAGCCATGATAAAAATAATAATAATATAACAATTATATGAAAAGGAAAGAAAAGGAAAAAAAAAAGATTGCAAATAAAAGTAAATAAAACGTAAAAGATAAAGTAATAACTCAAAAATAAAAATAAAAATAATTAAGAAATTCACTCTCCAACTAATAAGAAATATTAATAACAATAAACATTAAAAGATAATTATAACAAGCGTGAATAAAAAAAAAAGTGGTAATACTAGCCAAACACTTCAGACGATAAATATAAGAAAAATAATCACAACAAAACAAAAAAATAAAATAAAATGAACAAGAGGCGGTAATACCGGCCAAGCACTTCAGACAATAAATATAAGAAAATTAACAATAATAAACATTAACAGATAATTATAACAAGCATGAATAAAAGACGGTAATACCGGCCAAGCACTTCAAAGAATAAATATAACAAAAAATAATAACAAAAAATAAAATAAAATAAACAAGAGACGACAAAACTAGCCTTATAATATAAACAATAAATATTAGAAACTAATTAGAATAGACAATAAAAAAAAAGGTTGAACCAACCCAAATTCAACAATTAATAGTCCAGTCCACAATCTAATATCCGAAAAGTTAAGGTCAATTTTTTTTAGGCGGTAAAACTAGACATTTGTGTTTTTTATTTATATGTATTTTTTTATTTTTCAATAATCAAATATAAATTTGTTACCTTTGCTTGCTAGCTCCTCAACAACGGCGCCAAAATTGCTTAACCGCTTTTTATGATCGGCTTGTTTTAACTCGCAAGTGCACGAGTGTGCAATGTAGCAATTAACTCAATAAGATCGAGGTCATATCCATAGAGAGCTAGATCTGGAAATTAAGCTAGGTAACAAAAAAAACTCAAGAGAAATTAAATTAATAATAACTTGGTTGAAAATAATTGATGGATTTGTTTTCAAAGATGAAAATGTGTAACTAGATTTTAAATGACAAGAAAAAGTAAGTCTTGGTCTAAATGAATTTTAATGGTGATTGATTAGTACTTAAAAGTGCATTTTTATCAAGGTTTTATATCATCATTTTGCACTTGAAGTATCAATAACTCCTTAACTAAAGCATGTTTTATAATAATATATCTAATAATATAAGATACCTTTAATTTGTGGTAAATGTTCATTTTAAATACAGGCCTATCACATAAATGAAAGGATTGATTGATGAATTTCAGAACTGAAATTGAACGGACAAAGAGATGGCCAAACTTAGAAAAGGGATGTCGGTGCAATCCATATAGGAACATTGTTCGGTAATTGGGTCATATCTGGAGCTATAGATCTCAGATTTAGGTCTACTTTATATGGATGGAAAGGTAAGACATAGGCCTACACCTTTGTCTAAGTAATAAATAACCCGACAAAACCGAGGTCGAACCATTGGGAGGTTAATTGTACAAATTACAAATAACAATAATACAACATCAATAACAATAACAATAACAACAACAATAATAATCAACAACAACAACAACAACAATAATAATAATAATAATAATAATAATAATAATAGTAATACTAATACTAATAATAATAATAGTTGTAGTAGTAGTAGTAATAATAATATTAATGTAACGATTAAACAATGATAATAACAAATGTCAAGGTTAGAGATTCCACTAATGGTATGTCAAACAAGTATAATATAAACTCTTATTATTCAATTGGAAACCACACATAAAGGAGGTTCCAATCAGATTATAGATTGTTAACATGATTACATTAGTCATCTTATTCAATTAATGCTAATACTTGTAAATCTCGTCAAGCATTCATGATTATAACTTATGTTAACAACAAATCAAGTTCCTTTCATAGCTCAGGTGTCGGTTATACCATACAGTATGAACTATGAAAGTGCCAAGCATTTTTTGTACCAAGTGTTATATAACATAAATCAAGATTAGTTATTTAACAAGCAAAGTATTAAAGAGTGAACGAGATAACAAATAGAAAACATGTTAGTATCAAACATTAAAGTCCATATTAAGTTTACATTATACTTATTCTTACACCATTAGTGTAACCTTTTCCCCTTGACATAATTAACTTAGCTAGACATAATGAAAGAAAGAAAAAATAAATAAGAACGTAAATAAGAGAAGAGTTAACTAAGTAAAGGAAAGGAAATGAAAGGCATAAACTTGATATTAATGCAAGCAAAGCATAAACATTACAAAAAATACAAAGAGAGAAAGAAAGAGCATGATCTTGATCTGGACACCATGATGCCTAAATGCATGGCAAATGCCTCCTTTTATAGGCCAAAATTGGGAACTATTGATTTGATGAGTGGATAGCCAACTCTTGACTTGGTGACAATCCTTATCTTCTCTTGTCTGCCCAAAACTTCATTGATAACATCAAACTTGGAGCCCCTCTAAAACATGAAAGTTGTAGCCAATTGTCTCAACTTTCTTGTGTAAAACATTCAGCTCATTTGGACTTCTAAAACTCCAGATATGGCTAAAATACTGAACAGTGTTCGGGCTGGAAGACAACTTCGGGCTTCTTTGTTGTTGCAATAATTTGGACTTGAAAATGGCCATTTTAGATCTTGGGCTTCATATGAAAGTTGTAGGCCTATGTCTCACCTTTCCATCCATATAAAGTAGACCTAAATCTGAGATCTATAGCTCTAGATATGACCCAATTACCGAACACTATTCCGGTTTGGATTGCACCGACATCTCTTTTCAAAGTTTGGCCATCTCTTTGTCCTTTCAATTTCAGTTCTTAAATTTATCAATCAATCCTTTCATTTATGTGATAGGCCTATATTTAAAATGAACATTTACCATAAATTAAAGGTATCTTATATTATTAGATATATTATTATAAAACATGCTTTAGTTAAGGAGTTATTGATACTTCAAGTGCAAAATGATGATATAAAACCTTGATAAAAATGAACTTTTAAGTACTAATCACACCCCCCAACCAGCTTATTACTAGTCCCTAGTAATCAAAGCGTTAAAATAGAAAAACAATTTGCAAATTCCACAAAGCAAGGTATTCATCATTGAACTTCCATTAATGTATCCAGATAAACAAACTCTCATTAAATTTATATATATGCTCAATACCTCTTAACAAGATATTCATAAACCTTTCTTTTGTGCTCAATGTATCAACACATAATTATGGGGCTTTTCTTGGAAGAAAACAAAATTGTTGTTCTAATGTTTAAGGTTAACTTCCTTGGGTTGGGATTATTATTTTTGTCTTCTTCTTTTTTTTTCTTTTTTTTAAATATATATATATATATATAATTTAAAAACATCATGCATCTTTAACCCATGTAACAAGCGTTCAGCTAATGACTCCCAGACTAGTTGGTCTTAGGGTATTGGGTGTTAAGACACCCCTATGAGCTTAATAACTCGGGTCGGAGATACTGATATCTAGATAGTGCAATGTTTGATTCCCTTAAGCTTTTCTCCTCAACCCATGTAACAAGCGTCGGGCCGATAGCTCCCAAGTCAGTTGACTTTAGGGTATTAGGTGTTAAAACACCCCTTCGAGCTTAATTACTTAGGTTAGGGAGGCTACGAAACCAAACTTATCTACATTTTTATTATCATCATTTTTTTTTCTTTTTTTTTAATTATATACTATCCCTTTTCCTTAGTTGTTACCTTTAACAAAAGAACATAAATAATGTAATAATCCAATATGCAACCCACAATCATATGTTAAAGTGTGTGTGTGTAAATTAAGGTTTAAGAATACATGTTACATAAGTATATGAGTAGAATTAAGTGATAACAATGCGAGAGTTTGTAAACCTGAATATTTCAAGCATTATGATAGACCTTATTAAGAATGGTTACTAAGATGCATCTCAAGAGTCATAAAAGTTCTCCTTACTCTGCCATCATAGTAACAATAATTTTGCACATACTTTATGAAATAGAAAACATAGTTTTTTTTTTTTAGCTACTACCCTCGCCCCCCAACCAAAACAAGACATTGTCCTCAATGTTTAAAGGTAGAAAGATAGAGTATAGAAGATATCACCTGAAATAACGAATAGTGACAAACCTGAAACACACAATAATAAAACCAAAAGACACAAAGATTCACAAATGAAGGCTCAAATCCAATTTAAGCTTTTTACGGCTTTCCTTAGTTGACCAATTTATGCGACTCATGGAAGGATCAATTACAGGAATGAAAGATTGTTATTGGTCAATCAATTATTTAGCAGTAGCAGCAGAGAACATGTCCACACAACAAATAACAATTGATTTATTTTGGGAAATCCATTGATCCAAGAAGGCAAGCACATGGATGGAAAGCTGGAGGGGATATTTTAACATTATTTTGGGTCAAAAAGAAGAAGGAGACACCTCATAAATGAGGAAGAAAAACGTGCACCAAAGTAGTTGTAAAGCTGTCTTGATTTGATTTTTCAGAACACCTTTCCGTGTTTTGCCCATAACTTTTGACTCAGGTGTCCAAATGAGCTGTTCTTTAATGATCTGGAAAGGTCACAGAATTGCCTATAAATATATCTCCAATAGACTTCTCCAAAAAAAGCTTCTAAGAGGGTCGAATTGTTGTCCAAAGTTAGAGTCAGATTTGTGTCCGAATTTTTTCTGAAATTGTATTGTGTTCTTCTTTATAGATTTCGGTTCTTTAGTTTGTAAAACTTATTATTTCAGTTGGATTCAAGTTCTTTCATGTTTATTGAAGTGTTCTTATATATAATCATGGTTGGCTAAACTCTTTCTTGGATCCCAATCAAGGATAATGGTGATTGAGGTGAGTTCTTTAGGATATGAATGAATCTTAATGTTTATCTTCTTATTTTCTTCATGAATGATTTATTATTGTAAAGAAATTTTAGAAATCATTTAGGTAATGTTATAATCTTGAATTTTTATGCACAAACTTTAGTTTTGGTATAGAGATTGCTTGATTCAATGTCTTACTTAATATGAAAGTACTTGTTCATTCTTAAGCAATAATCAATCTTCATCTTTCTAATCTTCATTGTAATATCATCCGATCTAATATCACCATCGTTGAGATTAGGTTGAGTTATCTTATATATGTTGAAGAAATCACCAATACATCACCATTAAAATTGATTTGGACCAAGACTTACTTTTCTTGTCATTTAAAATCTATTTACATTTTTTTTTATAATCTTTGAAAACAAATCCATCAATTATTTTCAACCAAGTTATTGTTAATTTAATTTCTCTTGAGTTTTTTTTGTTAGTTAGCTTAATTTCTAGATCTAGCTCTCTGTGGATATGACCTCGATCTTACCGAGTTAATTGCTACATCGCACACTCGTGCACTTGCGAGTTAAAACAAGCCGATCATAAAAAGCGGTCAAGCAATTTTGGCGCCGTTGCCGGGGAGCTAGCAAGCAAAGGTAACAAATTTAGATTTGATTATTGGAAAACTAAAAAAAATCATATAAAAAAAATTTAATTGGCTGGTTTTACCGCCTCAAAAAAAAAATTAAAAAACAAATCAAGTGGCTGGTTTTACCGCCTAAAAAAAATTTGACCTTAACGTTTCGGATATTGGACTGTGGACTGGACTATTAATTGTTGGATTTTGGTTGGTTCAACCATTTTTCTTTTATTGTCTATTCTTATTAGTTGCTAATATTTTTCTTGTTTATTTCATTTTATTTGGTTGATATTGTTTTTATTTATTGCCTAAAGTGCTTGGCCGGTATTACCGCCTTTTTATTCATGCTTGTTATAATTATCTTTTAATGTTTATTGTTGTTATTTTTCTTATATTTATTGTCTAAAGTGCTTGGTCGGTATTACCGCCTCTTGTTTATTTCAGTTTATTTTGTTGTTTTATTATGATTATTTTTCTTATATTTATTGTTTGAAGTGCTTGGCCGGTATTATCGCCTCTTTATTCAAGCTTCTTATAATTATCTTTTAATGTTTATTGTTGTTAATAGTGCTTATTAATTGGAGAGTGAATTTCTTAATTTGTTGTATTTTTATTTTTGAGCTATTACTTTTATTTGCAATTTTTTTTTCTTTTCTTTCCTTTCTTTTCATATTCATATAATTGTTATATTATTATTATTATTATTATTTTATCATGGCTAATGTTGAAGATGTAGAGGGTGAAGGGAGTGTTCAAGGTAATGGACCTCCACAATTCAATGATCAACCTAATTTTCGAACTCTTAGAGAGTATCTTCACCCGGCTAGACAAAGTACACCTTCGTGTATTATCTTACCTCTTAACCAACAAGCTTTCAATTTGAAACCGGGCATGATTCAACTTCTTCCCACATTTCATGGTATGGATTCTGAAAATCCATACATACACATTAAAGACTTTGAAGAGGTATGTAATACTTTTATTGATAGAACATGCATAGAGGAAACCATTCGGCTTAAATTGTTCCCATTCTCTCTAAAGGATAAAGCCATGATTTGGCTAATTTGGCTAAACTCAAAGCCAAGCTTTGGCTAAACTCCTTGCGTCCTAGGTCTATAGGTACATGGAGAGAAATGCAAGCTGAATTTTTGAAAAAATACTTCCCCACTCATAGGACAACAGCTTTACAACGTCAAATGATGAATTTTTCTTGTAGTCCAAATGAGTCATTTCACCAAGCTTGGGAAAGGTTCAAAGACTTGTTAAATGCATGCCCTCATCATGGTTTTGAGATGTGGAGGTTAGTGAGTTTCTTTTATGACTCTCTTACCGCAGATTTTAAAAAGCTAGTGTCAACCATGTGTAATGGTGAGTTTTATGACAAAGAACTAAGTGAGGCCTTTGATTTTTTTGATCAATTGGCTGAAAACACAAAGCAATGGGAGACTTCTCTCCCAATTCATGTTGAGTCTAGAAACACCATTTCTCATTCAAGTGGGAAGTTTCAATTGAAAGAGACCGATGACCTCAATGCTAGATTAGCCTCATTGGCTAGGAAAGTAGAGTCTCTTGAGATTAAAAAAGTGCATGTCATAAGTGAACAACAAGAGGAAAGTTGTGTTGTTTGTGAGAGCAAAGGGCATAGGACAACTGAGTGTCCTACCATTCCAGCCTTCAAGAAAGTGCTATATGGCCAAACTTCTGATTCAAGTAATGTTAGAAAGCCATTTCCAAACCAAGTAGGCAATCCCTACTCTGAGACCTATAATCCTGGATGGAGGAACCACCCAAATTTTGGGTGGAGAAATGAGGGCTCTTCAGTACCTCAAACATTTCAACCTCCACCCCAACCATTTCATGCTTCCACACATAACACATACCAACCACCTCATAAGAGATCCTTAGAGGATACTCTTCAACAATTCATGCAAACGCAAGGAGGAATCAACAACCAAGTTTACAAATTCCAAGACCAGACCAATAGGACCTTAGATGACATTCGAAGTCAACTAACTAAGTTGACTCAATCACTAAGCATTCAAGAGAAGGGAAAAATCCCAGCTCAACCAATGCCCAATCCTAGAGGTCAGGTACACATGAGTGAATCCTCACCTAGTGAACCTTCAAACCATGAACATGTCCAAGCCATCACTACCCTTAGAAGTGGAAAGATTGTTGACAAAGGTGTAGGTTTTAGGATTCCTAAAGGTATTATAGAGGAGAAATCTAGGGAAAGTGAAGAGGGAATTAAAACACAAGTGACAAATGAGAGTTTGAGTGACAAAGAAGGTGAGATAAATGAGAAAGAGATGAGTGAGAAAGGAGATGATTCAAGAAAAATTGGAGTCAAAATGAGTGATTTAGAATTTGTTCCTAGAGCACCATTTCCACAAAGGTTAGGGAAACCTAAACAAGATCTTATAAACTCAGAAATCTATGAATTGTTTAAACAAGTGAAAGTCAATATTCCACTCCTTGATGCAATTAAACAAGTTCCATCTTATGCAAAGTTTCTTAAGGATTTATGCACAGTCAAAAGGAGATTGAATGTGAAAGAAAGAGCTTTTCTAACTGAACATGCTAGTGCTATCATCCAGTTTAAGACCCCTCCCAAATACAAAGATCCTGGTTGTCCTACCATTTCATGCATTATTGGAAGTCATAAGATAGATCAAGCTTTGTTGGATTTAGGAGCAAGTGTGAATTTAATACCCTACACTGTTTACGAACAATTAGGTTTAGGAGAAATCAAGCCTACTCGAATCACCCTTCAATTAGCTGATAGGTCAATCAAGATTCCTAGGGGTATCGTTGAGGATGTGTTGGTCCAAGTAGATAAATTCTACTTTCCTGTTGATTTTGTAGTGTTAGACACCGCACCAATTCAAAGTTCTAATGCCCCCATCCCAGTCATCTTAGGGAGACCTTTCCTAGCTACATCCAATGCCTTAATTAACTGTAGGAATGGGGTGATGAAATTGTCTTTTGGGAATATGACTGTGGAGATGAACATATTCAATGTCTCCAAACAAATCGGGGAACATGAGGACATTAGAGAGGTAGATTTCATCCAAACAGTTTGTCAAGAACACTTTGAGAGAGTGTGGATCAAGGATCCATTGGAGAGAACTTTAATTCATGATGAAAGATTTTGTTCTTTGGAATGTGTTGATGAGGAGGTAAGAGAACTCGAGACTTATCTAGATCCAATGCCTATTATGTCAATAGGTCAATGGACCCCATCATTTGAGCCTTTGATTTCACCCCAAGTGAAAGTTGAGGAACCTCTTGTCCAGCTTGATAAACTAGAAAGGAAGCCTTTACCGAGTGATCTTAAGTATGCATTTCTAGGGGAAGATGAATCATATCCTATTGTGATCTCATCAAAACTTAGCATAGAGCAAGAACACAAACTTTTGAGAGTGGTGAGAAAACACAAGAAAGCAATTGGGTGGAAAATTACTGACTTGAAAGGAATTAGCCCTCTTTTATGTACACATAGAATCTATCTTGAAGAAGAGGCTAAATCTGTGAGACAAATGCAAAGACGATTGAACCCAAACATGAAGGAAGTAGTGAGAGGTGAAGTGCTTAAGCTACTTGATGCAGGTATCATTTACCCTATTGCAAACTCAAAATGGGTTAGTCCAACCCAAGTTGTCCCTAAAAAATCTGGAGTCACGGTAGTGAAGAATGAAAATAATGAGCTGGTACCAACTAGAATCCAAACTGGATGGCGTATGTGCATTGATTATCGTAAATTGAACATGGTGACTAGGAAAGACCATTTTCCGCTTCCATTTTTAGACCAAGTGCTTGAAAGAGTAGCTGGAAGAGCTTTCTATTGTTTTCTAGATGGATACTCAGGTTACAACCAAATTGAGATTTCTTTAGAAGACCAAGAAAAAACCACTTTCACTTGTCCTTTTGGTACCTATGCTTATAGAAGAATGCCTTTTGGTTTGTGTAATGCACCAGCCACTTTTCAAAGGTGTATGATGAGTATCTTTAGTGACATGGTGGAAATTTTTTTGGAAGTTTTCATGGATGATTTTTCAGTTTATGGGGATTCTTATGAGTTGTGTCTAATGAATCTAGAAAAAGTTCTTGAAAGGTGTGAAGAGAGCAATCTTGTACTCAATTGGGAGAAGTGTCATTTTATGGTGACACATGGCATTGTTTTAGGTCACATTGTCTCTTCAAAAGGGATAGAGGTAGATAAGTCAAAAGTGGAAGTCATTCAAAAATTAACTACCCCTAAGACTATGAAAGATGTGAGATCTTTTTTAGGACATGCTGGTTTTTATCGAAGATTCATTCATTCTTTTAGTACCATTGCCAAACCATTGTGTAACTTGTTGTCACCAGATGTCCTATTTAATTGGACATCAAAATGTCAAGAAGCTTTTGAAAAGCTTAAAGGGTTGTTGACAACTGCACCAATCATGCAAGCTCCTGATTGGTCTTTACCATTTGAACTGATGTGTGATGCTAGTGATTTTGCGGTTGGGGCTGTTTTAGGGCAAAGAAAAGACAAGAAACCTCATGTCATATATTATGCTAGCAAGACTTTGAATGATGCTCAATTGAATTACACTACAACTGAAAAAGAACTCTTAGCTGTGGTCTTTGCATTAGACAAGTTTAGGTCTTATTTGGTTGGATCTCTTGTTATTATTTTCACTGATCATGCAGCATTGAAATATTTGCTCACAAAACAAGATGCCAAACCACGTTTGATTCGATGGATCCTCCTACTCCAAGAGTTTAACATTGAAATTCGAGATAAAAAGGGAGTAGAGAATGTAGTGGCTGATCATTTGTCTCGTCTTTCAAGCTATAAGACCATAATTGATGAATCTCCAATAAATGAACTCTTTGCTGATGAAAATTTATTTTGTGCAGGTACTGTCTCTTATATTGGTTCTCCATGGTATGCTGACATAGCAAATTACCTAGCCACAAGTCAGATTCCTTCTCATTGGTCTAAACTTGACAAACAAAAATTCTTGCGCAATGTGCGCACCTTTTTTTGGGATGACCCCTACCTATTTAAATATTGTCCTGACCAAATTATTAGGCGGTGCATCCCTGATCATGAAATTCCAAGGGTCATTAATTTTTGTCATGCATTAGCCTGTGGTGGGCATTTCTCTTCCAAGAAAACCATTGCCAAAATCTTGCAGTGTGGTTTTTATTGGCCTACCATGTTTAAAGATGTTCATGCCTTCTGTGTTGCATGTGACCGATGCCAACGACTAGGTAGCCTCACTAGGCGTAACATGATGCCCCTTAACCCCATCCTTGTTTTGGAAATATTTGATTGTTGGGGGATTGATTTCATGGGACCTTTTCCAAGTTCATTTGGTTACCAATTCATCCTTGTAGCTGTTGATTATGTGTCTAAATGGGTGGAGGCCATTGCATCTCGAACCAATGACCATCGAGTAGTGGTCAAATTCTTAAAAGAAAATATTTTCTCTCGTTTTGGCATGCCCCGGGCTATGATTAGTGATGGGGGAAAACATTTTTGTAACAAGCCCGTTGGGATTTTGATGAGAAAATATGGTGTAATTCACAAGGTCAGTACCCCCTATCACCCACAGACTAGTGGCCAAGCTGAGTTGGCAAATAGGGAGATCAAGAACATTTTAGAGAAAACAGTCAATCCAAACCGTAAAGATTGGTCCCTACGACTAGTTGATGCTTTATGGGCATATCGCACTGCTTATAAGACCTCTTTAGGAATGTCTCCTTATAGGCTAGTTTATGAAAAGCATTGTCATCTCCCTGTTGAGATTGAGCACCGTGCATATTGGGCCATTCGGCAATTCAATGACAATGAAAATGAGGTTGGAAAAAATAGAAAGCTTCAATTGGATGAATTAGAGGAGCTAAGAAATGATGCATTTGAAAATGCAAAAATTTCAAAACATAAGATGAAAACTTTGCATGATAAACATATTCTTAGAACATCCTTTCATGTTGGTCAAAAGGTTCTCTTGTATAATTCACGATTACATCTCTTTCCTGGGAAGTTGAGGACAAAATGGATTGGTCCATTTGTGATTAAATCCATCTCTGAGCATGGTGCATTTGAGGTAGAAAATCCCAAGAATGGAAATATTTTCAAAGTAAATGGTCATCGATTGAAACTTTATCTTGAAAATGTTGTGGCTGAAGTTGAGACATTGGATCTTGAAGATCCAATACCATTGTAGTATCAAAAGTAATGAGTTTTTATTTTTATTTTTATTTTCATTTTCATTTTTTTCTTCTTTCTTCCATCTCTTATATTTTCTTGTTCATGCATTCGGGACAATGCATTATTTTAAGTTGGGGGGTGTGAGGTTCTTTATTTTCAAAAAAAAAAAAAAAAACATCAATGTTTTCTTTTATGTTTTCTTTTAGTTGTGATATGCAGGTTAAAAAAAAAATCAAGCAAGAAGTCAGCTCATGCCCAATTCAATCAGACATTCATCCTTGAAAACAGAAAGGGAGTAACAATTTTCTAATCTTTATACTTTTCTTCTCTTTCTCTTTTACATTGAGGATAATGTAAAACTTAATTTTAGATATTTCATTATGTTGAATGCTTGAGATAACCATGCTTGTTAAAAAAAAAAAACTTGCATTCGTATGTGAATGAGACTTGTTTAGGATCATCATTACATTTTTGGATTCATTATTATGTTGAACATTGCATACTTTAATTTGGGATAGATAATATCTTATAAAGCAAGATATAACATACTTTTTTTTAAGATTACTGAAATACATCTTTCCTTGTAAAAGTTGTGTGAGTTGTGTGATTATGCATGAAAGATGAGTATGATGCTTTACTTGTGATTATCCCTTTTGATCCAGTCCTAAACAAGGTTTAAGTAAATAGAGTAATAATTATTACACGAATAAATAAATAAATGTGTATAAAGTTCTATCTACTCCAATGTTTTGAGTTGCTCAGTAACTAGGGGTATTCATCACAAATGTTTATCTTTACGTCAAACGACAGCTTAAAATATGAGTATGCAAAGCACTTTAAGTTTGTGACTTTGTGAGTAACCGGGTGCATTCATCACAAATGTTTGTATTCGCGTCAAAAGGGAAGTGACTACTTAAAGACAAAAAATAAATCATATCTTATTAAAAAAAAAAAAACAAAGAAAGAAAAAAAATATATAGATATTTCTCTAGTTTGCTACCTTGTTTGTGTTGGTGAGAAGGGAAGATTACAAGTTGAGTTTTCGTATGAATCAATTATGTTGGTTGCACGATAAATATGACTGAATTTGGAAATTTTGTATGGATGTTTGATTTAGAGAATGTGAGTATGCTTATTTTTCTTTATTTGCTATTGTGTACACTAAGTTAAAGATACCAATGTTTGCATGATAGGTCCTTCAAGTGTGATGAATCGAGCCTAATTATGGTTGTTATTATTATTATTATTTTTATTTTAAAGGTTTTATGTTTTGTTTTGCTTGAGGACTAGCAAAATCTAAGTTGGGGGGTGTGATTGTGCATCAAAAGTGTCATTAAGTCTCTTATTTTACATATGTATTTATTGTTTTTATTTGGTTGTTTTTATAATAATTGATGTGTTTTTTAGTAATGAAGTTTGTTTTAATGTTTCGATAGGTTTTTGGAGCTTAAATGAATTAATTCACAAAATTCAACGTCGGAATTCAGAACAAAGAATTGAAGAGACATTTAGTTGAAGATTGAAGCAAATCTTGGTTCAAATAAGTGCTCCAAATTTGTCCCAAAAATCAATTCTATTCCAATTCTAGAAAAGAATATCATATGATTTATTTCAAGCCCAAACTTGCCTTATGTTGTGTGCAAACTTCAACCATTAAACACTCAAGGTTTCAATGTCAATCTTAGCCCAAATAATAAGTACATTTGTATACTTATTTGATGCTCAAATTCAGCCCAAATTCAGCCCCAAATTAGCCCTAAATCAACCCCAAATCAACCTTCAAATCAACCCAAACACAATCCATGATCTTACATGTCCACACAACAAATAACAATTGATTTATTTTGGGCAATCCATTGATCCAAGAAGGCAAGCACATGGATGGAAAGCTGGAGGGGATATTTTAACATTATTTTGGGTCAAAAAGAAGAAGGAGACACCTCATAAATGAGGAAGAAAAACGTGCACCAAAGTAGTTGTAAAGCTGTCTTGATTTGATTTTTCAGAACACCTTTAGGTGTTTTGCCCATAACTTTTGACTCAGGTGTCCAAATGAGCTGTTCTTTAATGATCTGGAAAGGTGACAGAATTGCCTATAAATATGTCTCTAATAGACTTTTGTGTTCGAATTTTTTCTGAAATTGTATTGTGTTCTTCTTTATAGATTTCGGTTCTTTAGTTTGTAAAACTTATTTTTTCAGTTGGATTCAAGTTCTTTCATGTTTATTGAAGTGTTCTTATATATAATCATGGTTGGCTAAACTCTTTCTTGGATCCAAATCAAGGATAATGGTGATTGAGGTGAGTTCTTTAGGATATGAATGAATCTTAATGTTTATCTTCTTATTTTCTTCATGAATGATTTATTATTGTAAAGAAATTTTAGAAATCATTTAGGTAATGTTATAATCTTGAATTTTTATGCACAAACTTTAGTTTTGGTATAGAGATTGCTTGATTCAATGTCTTACTTAATATGAAAGTACTAGTTCATTCTTAAGCAATAATCAATCTTCATCTTTCTAATCTTCATTGTAATATCTTCAGATCTAATATCACCATCATTGAGATTAGGTTGAGTTATCTTATATATGTTGAAGAAATCACCAATACATCACCATTAAAATTGATTTGGACCAAGACTTACTTTTCTTGTCATTTAAAATCTATTTACATTTTTTTTATCTTTGAAAACAAATCCATCAATTATTTTCAACCAAGTTATTGTTAATTTAATTTCTCTTGAGTTTTTTTTTTGTTACTTAGCTTAATTTCCAGATCTAGCTCTCTGTGGATATGACCTCGATCTTACCGAGTTAATTGCTACATCGCACACTCGTGCACTTGCGAGTTAAAACAAGCCGATCATAAAAAGCGGTCAAGCACCTAACACTTGTTATATGAGTTGAGGAGAAAAGCTTAAGGGAATCAAACATTGCACTATCTACGTATTAGTATCTACAACCCGAGTTACTAAGCTCATAGGGGTGTCTCAACACTTAATACCCTAAGACTAACTGGTCTAGGAGTCATTAGCCGGAAGCTCGTTACATGAGTTAATGATGCATTGTGTTTTATGTTATACGTATATATTTAAAACAAAAGAAAAAAAAGAAAAAAATTTCAACCTTAGTTAAGGAGTTATTGATACTTCAAGTGCAAAAATGATGATACAAAACCTTGATAAAAATGCACTTTTAAGTATTAATCAATGACTAATATAATCATGTTAATAATTTATAACCTGATTGGAACCTCCTTTGTGTGTGGTTTCCAATTGAATAATAAGAGTTTATACTATACTTATTTGACATACCATTAGTAGATCCTCTAACCTTGACATTTGTTGTTATCATTATTTTATCCTTATGTTAATCTTTCATCTCAAAGTTCTTATCAACTTCTTTCTCTTCTTCTTCTTTTTCTTCTTCTGTTATTATATTATTATTACTATTACTATTGTTGCTGCTATTATTATTATTATTGTTATTATTTTTACTATTATTACCGTTATTGTTGTTGTTGTTGTTGTTATCTTTAATTTATACAATTAACCTCCCTGTGGTTCGACCCCAGTCTTGTTGGGTTATTTATCATTTCGACACTGCTGCACTTGGGAGAAGATATTAATCTTTTGGTCGCGTCAATTTATTGTCAACATAAGTTAGCATCATGAATACTTGATAAAATTTATAAGTATAGTGTTATATAAATAAGATGATTAATATGATCATGTTGATAATTTATAAAGAGTTTATACTTATCTCTAATACTAGTAGCGGATCCTCTAACCTTGACATTTGTTTTTATCATTGTATAATTTTCACATTAATCTTACATCTTAAAGTCCTCTTTAACTCATCACCACCACCATCATTATCACTATTGTTATTGTTGTTGTTGTTGTTCATAATTTATATAGTTAACTTTTATGTAGTTCGATCCTGGTTTTGCCGGGTTATTTATTACTTTGACATTTCTACACTTAGAATAAGTCATCAACTCTTTGATCATGTCATAGCATCTTAAATTCCAAGATAATTGGGTGGCAAATGGTTATCACCTAGATTCTATAAGAATCTTAGTTATTACAAATCAATTATGATGAATATGCTCATCGGTGTAATAATAAAATTAGATGATGATTGTTGTCACCCTTTAAGGACAATCCTTCAGTCAATTTACCTTCTTTTTTTTTTTTAAGCATATCATATTTATTAGTTTTGCAACATTGTATGTCTTTCATTTGCAAAATATATATATATATATATATATATATATAGGCCCACTCCTAAATGCCAACCCCTTCTGACACGACGAAAAGATTATTGTCTTTAGAGGTTCCACTAATGGTATATCAAACAAGTATAGTATAAACTCTTATTATTGAATTGGAAACCACACACAAAGGAGGTTCCAATCAGATTATATATTGTTAACATGATTACATTAGTCATCTTATTCAATTAATGCTAATACTTGTAAATCTCGTCAAGCATTCATGATTATAACTTATGTTAACAATAAATCAAGTTCCTTTCATAGCTCAGGTGTCGGTTATACCATACATTATGGGCTATGAAAGTGCCAAGCATTTGTTGTACCAAGTGTTATACAACATAAATCAAGATTAGTCATTTAACAAGCAAAGTATTAAAGAGTGAACAAGATAACAAATATAAAACATGTTAGTATCAAACATTAAAGTCCATATTAAGTTTACATTATACTTATTCTTACACCATTAGTGTAACCTTTTCACCTTGACATAATTAACTTAGCTAGACATAATGAAAGAAAGCAAAATAGATAAACAAAATAAGAACATAAAAGTTAACTAAGTAAAGGAAAGGAAATGAAAGGCATAAACTTAATATTAATGAAAACAAAGCATAAAAAATACAAAGAGAGAAAGGAAGAGCATGATCTTGATCTGAACACCAAGATGCCTAAATGCATGGCAAATGCCTCCTTTTATAGGCCAAAATTGGGAACTATTGATTTGATGACTAATTGATAAGTGGGTGACCAACTTTTGACTTGGTGACAATCCTTATCTTCTTTTGTCTGCCCAAAACGTCATTGATAACGTCAAAATTGGAGCCAGTTGCAAACATGAAAGTTGTAGGCAATTGTCTCAGCTTTCTTGTGTAAAACATTCAGCTCATTTGGACTTCTAGAACTCCAGATATGGCCAAAATACCGAACAGTGCTCGGGCTGGAAGACAGATTCGGGCTTCTTTGTTGTTGCTACAATTTGGACTTGATAATGGCCTTTTTAGATCTTGGGCTCCATATGAAAGTTGTAGGCCTATGTCTTACCTTTCCATCCATATAAAGTAGACCTAAATCTGAGATCTATAGCTCCAGATATGACCTAATTACTGAACCGTATTCCGGTTTGGGTTGCATCGGCATCTCTTTTCTAAGTTTGGTCATCTCTTTATCCTTTCAATTTCAGTTCTTAAATTCATCAATCAATCCTTTCATTTATGTGATAGGCCTGTATTTAAAATGAACATTTACCACAAATTAAAGTTATCTTATATTATTAGATATATTATTATAAAATATGCTTTGGTTAAGGAGTTATTGATACTTCAAGTGCAAAATGATGATATAAAACCATGATAAAAATGCACTTTTAAGTACTAATCACCTTCCATGATCTACAAAAAACAAATAAAGGACATAGAAATAACTTAGATTTGGTAGAATTTAATCAATTTTTTAAATGAAAGAATGAACTAATAAACAAGTACGAGTTGATATTGTTCAATTGAAGAATGATTAGAAGCTATTTAGAGGGAAGCTTTCCATGGTCCTTATAATGTTATTGAGATGTGTTTAATGTCTAATATTGTCATTCCTAAAAACTTCAAGGTGTCCCAATTCAACAAGTTTATTGGATCTTAATGTCCTATAATTTATTTGAGGCTTTATTATACCAAAATGTTAAGGTAATACATGATGAAAAGTTATTAATATATTACTTCCATAAAAGTTTGGGTGGAATTGCTCTTTATTGGTATATAGGCCTTAATAGAAATCATATCAAGATGTTGAGTCATTTAGTCACAACTTTTACCAAATGGTGCAAGTTGAATCTAAAATTGGCCTCTAACCGAATATCCTTGTAATAAATGGAGAAAAGAGCTGATGAAACTGTTAGAGAATATGCTCAAAGGTGGCAAGGATTTATTGTTAAAGTTAACCCTCATCTGACAAAAAAAGAAATGATATCCATCTTCTTGAATACTTTCAGATTTATTTTGGATATATGGTTTGCAATACCTCAAAACAATTCTCATATATGGTGTTTATAGCTGAAAGAATTAAGAGATATATAAAAGAGGGGAAGATCCAAGATACAAGGATGTTATCAATATTTATTGAAGAGCAAGCAACTAACATGAACTCACACATCAATATAATTCATAAACATAGCCCACAACCTTGGCTACATCATCTAAATTTTTCTAAAAAACCCTTTCCAATCCCATAAAATATTGATTTCTACCCTAAACATCATCACAAGCCTTATTTCAACCTGAACACCTTACTTCTCAAAACACACAAGGTTCAAGTCGTAAAAGGAAACATTGTGAACAATCTTCTTTTACATTTCCTCTCCTTAACATTTAACAACACCTTGTGAATGCCTTTTTAATAACACCTTAACCTCTTGAACTCATCCAACCATTTTCCCCTAAACGGTACAATAAAGAGGCCAAATATAAGTATCACATAGGAATTATAGGTCATTGAATTGATCATTGTTGAAATTTCAAGAAGCAAGTTAACAACATGATTCTAAATGGATAGTTGTCTTTTGAAAAGAAAAATGGTGAATATAGCATATTCACAATGTAGCATAGTTATAATGGTGAAGCAAGTTAACATGATCCAAAAACCCTTTGCCAAAATACTCCTGAAAAATTGAATTTACTTTTCAATTTCAAAAATAATTTGATATTTTAAAACAAGATTTAGACACCTTTTTGTAAGGTGGCAAATGAATTATTCAAGCAATTCATATTTTGAGATGACCAAACAATTTTGTACCTAATATAAAAAGGTGCAAAAGCTTACATTCCATGTCTTTTAGGCTATATTTTAGTTGTATACATAATTGCATGTAATTAGATTTGCTAGTCATTGATTCTTAAAACACAAGTCTTTATGTAAAAGTTATATATCATTATACTAGATGAGAACAAAATATATTGGTTCTAATCATTTACATTTGAAATGAGAAAATGCTATTTCCCCTCGTGTTCTAAAAATACATTCCTTGTGATTTCTATTTGAACTAAAATAAATTTTTATTTTATAAAAAAACTTTGACTATGATCAAACTCTATAATGAGGGTAAATGAAAATTTTAAAAAATCAAATGTCAATTTTAACTAGGATCACACCTTATACTGAAGCAAACAGAAATTTAAAGATTAAAACTAAAGAGATTACTGTAAAAAATCCAAAGAGCTTAAGAAATCCAAATGCTGGGGAGCATGCCTAAATAAAAAAAAAATGACTAAATCAAGGTGAAAACAAAAATAAGGACGTCCAACCAAAGTAATTAAAAAGGAAAAATAAGAGAAATACAACAACATCAACAACGAAAAAGATTGGAAGATATAATGATCTTAAATATTTAGAACCTTAAAACACTCTCTTAGCCTAAAAATCAATTTATTTCATAAACAAGAGTCATAGCCTGCATTACGTGTCTTTAAAAAGTTCATTTTTAATTGAGTAAGCAAGAAACTTGGACCACTAAATAACATTCTCAAAATACAAAAGAATTTTTTCACAAGAATTATGATATTGCAAATAAAGCTACTCATTATTTTTCATACTAACAAATAAAACAATTTTTTTTCTCAATAAAACCTCAAGTTTTACACATTCCTTTTGCTTTAAAACCCTAAGAAAAACTAAAGGTCACCCCATCATATTCCTTCACCAATTGCAATCTTGTCTAAATAAAAAAATATATCATTTTTTAAAGATTAAACCCCCTAGGAATTGTATGAAATTCAAAACAAAATTATTTTAAACTCATATCAGATAAATTTCTGCTTTTAAAATACAAGAGTAAATATTCAAAATGTTTATTTGAGCATAAATAACCCAACTTTGAGCTAACACCTTTTTTAAACCTTTATGTTATCAATTGTTAACCAAAAACACACAAAAGCATCTTTGTGTTAAATGATATGTATTGGGTTTATAATCAAATAAATACTTTTAAAATTACATCTTTATGATTTCTATGAAACAATAAGACTAGAACGCATATAATCTTTGACATTTGCAATGTAATTTAAAACAAGAAAAAGTTTTTCAAAGGAAAAAGAGATTCATTAACCAAGTTTGTAAAGTTCTAGATAAAAAATTGATACTTATTATGAGTCATTATTGAAAAAATTGAGGAGTCGATGGGCAATGTTATGAACCTTACGAAAGGTAATGGGTAATATTTAGATGTTGGTCATGGATAAAATTCAGGTCACGGGTTAAGAGAGTCAATTTGAGTTAATTTAAATAACTTTTTTTTTAATATCAAAACAATACAGTTTTGACTATTTTTTAAAAAAAAGTAAATGAATTTTTATGAGATTTTACCACTCGTTAAAAATCAATATAGGTTTTTAGTCGGGTTAAACTATATCAAATTTTCTCTTATATTTTTAAACTTGTATTAGTTTGGGTTCTAAATCATCCTTCAACTTAGTCCAAATTTTATAACCAAAAGTATATACTATTATTAATTTCAACATTAAATATAAACTGAAGTAAAATATAATTTATTTTAAAAAATAGATAAGTTTAATAATAGTATATATTTGGAATAAAATAAACTTTTTTATATTTTTTATTTTATCTTATTCATTGTAAACTAAACATATCTATCCTGTATATCAATACTAAAGACAAATCTTTGTCCATCCTCTTAGTATCTTTTATTCCCAAAGCACAATCTTCTTTAATACACATGTAAATGCAAAAATATCCTTTATCAAAGGAAAAAAAAAAAAAAAAACCATCAGCACAACCAAACTTGTAAAACACTAGAGCCCATACTTTATTTGTTTAACGGTTTCGAATACCAGTGATAATATTTTACAGACCGCTATGCTTCTGTAGGCTGCAAAATAAAAAATTTGGATTCCAGTTCATCTCTCACCAGATCAAATAAAACCCTAGGGTTAGCTTTCATCGTCTCGATCCGGTTCTCTTCACTGTTAAGTTCGGTTTTCTCTCTCCTTTTTCTCTTAAAATTAGTTTCAAGAATTCTTGTGTGAATGGTGCGTTTTATCTCAGTATCTAAATTTGTTTAGTTCAATATAACAAGATGATGTATTTTCTAATTATTGCTGTTGTTCTTATTATTTTGTGTGAGAATCAGTTGTGGTAGCAACCGTTGTTTACTAATAGTATTATTGTTTAAATTTACAAAAGTGAAAGAATGATATATGTATATATTACTTTAATTCTTATTTATTTATTTTCTGAACCAGGTGTGGTGCAATCTGTTCTGTAGCAGCATACATTTGGAAGATATCTTTATTGGATAAACAGTAGTGCCATATTGTACTCTGATGTTTCGTTGATTACAGCATTTGGTTGTGGGTTTAAAGTTTTGGTATATTTGTCTTAGTTTTCTTATTGATGCTCAAACTTGTTTTGGTTGATATGTTATTATATGATATGTAGGTCTCTCCTGTTTGTCGTAGAGTTATAGAATGTGAAAGAAAGGAAGGGTGTTGGAGAATGGATGACACAGACATTGAATTGTGGTTTCCTAGTTGGAATAACAAGAACCCAACTGAGTCTCATCTCTTTATTATTTCTTGCTTTCTTGCTGCTTTAGTTGGTATCTTGACTATTGCTTACACGGCTTTCCAATGGAGAAGAAACATTAATCTAAGTTGGATGAAAGCCATAGCAAGGTCAAAGAAAAACCCTAAAGCAAGGCACAAGGTTCCTCTAGCTCCCCATACTTGGGTTCTTGAATCTGTTTCTCGAGGGAAGAACTTAACTTGCTGTGTTTGCTTAAACTCCCTGTCTCCATCTCAAACGCTTGGCCCTATGGTGTTGTCAGACAGTTTTGTTCACCATTGTAGCATTTGTGGTGCAGCAGCTCATCTTCATTGTTCTTCAAGTGCACACAAGGATTGCAAGGGTGTATCCATGGTTGGATATGAGCATATGATGCACCAGTGGGCTGTTCGATGGACAGAGATAACAGATCAACCTGATGAAACTTCCTTTTGTAGCTACTGTGAAGAGCCGTGCAGCGGGTCTTTTCTTGGTGGATCTCCGATATGGTGTTGCTTGTGGTGTCAACGACTTGTTCATGTTGATTGTCACAGTAGCATGTCTAATGAAACTGGTGATATTTGTGATTTAGGCCCATTCAGAAGGCTGATTTTATCACCTCTATATGTTAAGGAATTGAATACATCTGGTGGATTTTTGAGTTCAATCACACATGGAGCAAATGAGATTGCATCTTCAGTGCGTGCAAGCATTAGAAGTCAGAGTAAGAAGTACAAACATGTTAATGAATCGTCTGTTGATACAGGTAATAGTGGTAGTACTTGTGACATGTCTACAGAAAGCACAGCTGATACCCATCCTGCGTTAAATGGTTCTCATGCTCTCGATGAAGGCTGTAATGGTAGCTTGAATGCGGGGAGCCCTCGCCATGATGGTGGCATAGATAAGTTAGAGTTAAAAACTAGCTTTAGAAGAAGTGGATCGATTAATCAGAAGGATGAATCTCAGATATTAAGAATGAAACAGAGGTATGAAATAACAGACTTGCCTCCTGATGCAAGGCCCTTGCTAGTTTTCATCAACAAGAAAAGTGGTGCTCAGCGTGGAGATTCTCTCAGGCAACGCCTGAACTTTCTTCTGAATCCTGTTCAGGTTCGAATTCTTCTGCAATGAATAATCTTTAAATTATCACCATTTTTCTTTGTACTCCATTCATTGAATTGTTTTATTTGTGTCCTTCAACAAGGGTCCTGTATATTTGAAGTAATTAAACTGTAATAAGCTTTTAATGTTTTTCAAACATATGGTGATGGCTTTAGCGAAAGGTGTGTGATGATGATATATTTTCAAGTCAAAGGGATTTCGACACCAGTGATTTTTAGATGGACTAGATGCTCTTTTTCATGGTTTTATTTATGTTTTATCATGAAATCTTCTATCTTCATTCTAGTCATTGTGTACATGCTAATCCATAAAATGGCATATCAAATATAATATTAGGATTACATTATACACAATTTTCTCATATCAAATAGAGGAATTACCCATCTATGTTACAATTATTGCATCAGATCAAAGATGGTAGCGAAGAAATATTCTTATAAGAATAATATAAACAATTTTGTGTTTTGACTAGGTGGTGTTAAGACAGCATATAATTTTAGATTTTGTTACCATATAAAAAAGGTTCTTCGAGTGCTGTCTAGGCCAGATATCTCTAAGTCAGTGTCTGGTGTTTGCATGGTTATTAAAACACAGTTGAATCCAAACCTTAAAAAATGCATCTTCTAATGGTACTTGTTTCAGTTTTCTTCAATCAAGTTTTTTTAAACAATGACTTGCACAAATGTTCTTTAGAAACAATGCATATGGGATTCTTTCTGGGATTTTTCAAGATTTTAATGGAACCAAAAATGCTATGCACTTCATATGAAAATCATCCTTGGTTTCAGACTCTACTTTAGCACCTCCGGATTTTTCTGTTAATAACAAATCCTCTTATTTTCCCATTCCCATTGCCTCAGTAGAAGTATAGCATCCCAAGTATTTTTGTGGCAACTGATGCAGGACAACTTTGGGGGTATGAGTTTCAGGAGCTGTTCGGTGCTGTGAACATTGTTTTAAAAGATTTTAGGCTGAATCTTTGATGGGTAATTGTTGTAGGGTTGATTAGTTATGTGTGAGAAGTTGTTTAGGAAATATTGATGAGTTTTTTAAGGTTTAGATTGATGGGGGTTTCTTGTTGGAAATTGTAGAAACTTTTTCTAGGAGTCACTCCTAGAGGACTGAGAAAGCCTAAGCTTCATTCCTAGGTTCTTAGGAGTCACACCTAATGGAGATTGAGTCACACAATCAAAAGTAAATTGTTGGAATTTTATTCATAAACTTTAATGAAAATATTGAAAGACTACATGCTTATTTATTGAGTTTTAGCAGTCCAAATCCAAAAAGGACTTGGATTCCTAAACCTCCACCATAATCCTATTCAGAATAGGAAAACCTATTAACTGACTAATAAATTAAAATACTAAATAGAAATAAAGCCTAGATCTAGACAACTTTTCCAGATTTTCCAGCAAATTTAAAATTACATACATAACTTTATTTACAGAAAGACAAATTTTGCTTCCTTTTTTTTTTTTTTTTTTTTCGTATGCATCAGTAACATGTTCTTTTGAGGTGTTGGAAGCCCTTTAAAGTGATCTCCTCCCCCCCCCCCCCCCCCCCCCTCTCTTTTTTAGACTTTTATTGATATGTCTTGGATGTTTAGATATTTGAAATTAATATCAGTATCTGGTTATTGATGTCAAGTCTGTTCCCTTTTTCACTTGCGAAACAGTAAATAATTTCCATCTGGTGCTTGGTTTTGATAATAATGGAAATTGCAACTTTCTTGGAATAGACATCTTGTTACTTCCGAATAACCAAGTGATTGTATTTATCATCTATCACTAAATTTCGCCCCTGACTCAATGGCATTTAATGCAAAGAAGTTTCTGAACTGCCTGTGGCTTTGCAGAAGCACATGTTCTGCATTCAATTTATTAACAGCTGATGGTCAACCAACTTTTACCGTTGGGCAACTTTTTTATTTTCTTGTTGCAGCATACTTTCCAACATGATGCTCATGAGGGTTGTTGGGGATGATATTTTGTGCAGGTATTTGAATTGAGCTCAACACATGGACCAGAGATTGGCCTTTATTTATTCAAAAAGGTGCCTCACTTCAGAATTCTTGTATGTGGAGGGGATGGTACTGTTTGCTGGGTTCTGAGTACCATAGAGAAGCAAAATTTTGTTTCTCCTCCACCAGTAGCTATTCTTCCAGCTGGAACTGGAAATGATCTGGCTAGAGTACTATCCTGGGGAGGTGGTTTGGGCTCAGTTGAGAGACAAGGAGGCCTTTGCACATTGTTACATGACATAGAGCATGCTGCAGTGACCATCCTTGATCGGTGGAAAGTAACAATTGAAAATCAGGGAAAGCAACTT
Organism: Populus euphratica; assembly: GCF_000495115.2. Taxonomy (NCBI): domain Eukaryota; kingdom Viridiplantae; phylum Streptophyta; class Magnoliopsida; order Malpighiales; family Salicaceae; genus Populus; species Populus euphratica. The sequence goes on along the minus strand of NW_011500186.1, from coordinate 203,136 downwards.
CAACCACCAAAATATATGAACAACTATTTAGGTACTTCAAAGCATATGTTATGAAATTACCTATCTAAATAATCTGATAGAAACAAATGTTTGCCAAATAAAATCTTTCATTTATGAATGGCTGTCGCATGTATAGGTCATTTGGATTTGTAGAACAGATCATACAATTGGACTAAACCATATTGAATCTTAAGATCTCACTTTAAATCTAGGTCTGGTCTTCAAATTTATGCTATTCAAGCATTATATGGTTGGCTTTAGCTGAGTTTACCGGGTCAACTGATGAAAAGTATAAGACTTGACATTTCTTATCCAAGCATTCTTGTTAGTTCCTAGTGCCTGAACCGTAAAGATCAACCCTTAGGCATTTTCCTATATAGTTTTTCAGAAAGGTCTATTTAGTGAGACATGCTTTAATGTATTGTGCAATTAGATATGAATGCTTAATGCATTGTTCTTCAGGTTCCATGATAGCAAAGTGGATGATTTTTCTGTCACAAATGGTACTGTGTACTACATTTTCTTATTGTGAAACAATTGTTTTCAGGAGTTGGGTGTGATGCAAAGGTTGCTTTGGAAATTCACAATCTACGGGAGGAGAATCCTGAGAAGTTTTATAACCAGGTAATGACAACTTTGGTTAGGATGAATATGAACTTTATAGAGCTAGTTAATACGATCTCACTGTCATCAAATCAAGGATGTTATGGCAAATTAAGAATAGCTTTACAAAAACAGCTAACCAGACATACTGCCTTCAAACTCAAGATCAAGGTTTGAGTTTCCTATTTAATAGAGTATATTAGATGTCAAATTAAATACCATCATTACTAATTATGATTGTGGACCTTCCTGTTTAAGAAAATTTTAGCTGTTAGTTAAATTTGCCCAGGATTCTTTATAAAATGTGAGACAGGAAAGCAATAAATTATTTTCCTCTGCTATTAGTTAATTTAAATACATAGCAGTAAATTCCCTATTTAACGAGAACTCAAAAATTAGCTAGCTATAGGGTTTGTGCATTCTGTATACATTGAACATGTATCCTCCAGACTTGTTATGGAAGCTTTCTTACTAACCATATAGACATACGTACTCTATTGGAGCCCTTTGGAATTTGGATTTTTGAATCACCTTTACTTGCATTGGCAATTGATAATGGTGCATAAAAGTCACCATGTTGTAACCATCCATTCTACCTTAATTCAACTAAGGCCCGTTTGTTTACTAGAAAGTAGTTTTTTTTTGGAAAGTGAATTCTAGGAAAGTGAATTATTTTCTGATATTTGGTAGTGTAATAGAAAATCAATTGGAGAACACTTTCCAGTGTTTGGTTATGTTATGGAAAATAAGTTGAAAAATAACTTAATAATGTTTTATTTTTCTCAAGTTTATTAAAATAATAAGGAACAAGTCTTACAAATTAAAAAAGTCAAATGAGAATGAAATTGAAAAAAAATATAATTTCATAAATTATCTCAAATAAAATAAATAATAATCAAAATAATAGAGATCAAATCTAAAAAGAAAAACTAAAAGATGAAGAAATTAAAATAATAATATTAACATTTTATAAATTATTTTAAATAAAATAAGTAACAATCAAAAAAATGATGATCAAATTTGATAAATAAAAAAATTCAATAAAAAAATGATAAGGAAAAAGTAAATAACAATTATAAAAATGAGGACTAAAGTTAATATAAAAATTAAATTTTAAGAGATGAAATTGAATAATAAATATTCAAAACAAAATATATATAGCAATCAAGAGTTTGAGGACCAAATTTGATATAATCAACAAATAATATGACATTTCTATATTTTTCACAACTTTCAGAAAGTGTTTTCTGCCTAAATTTTCCAGGAAAACACTTTTCTGGAAACTAAGCCAAATTTTTCTTTGACTAGAAAATGTTTTCTGTTAACTATCTTTTTTAATGGCAAATGAACACAGTAAAGTTTGGAAAGTAATTTTCCGGAAATCATTTTTTGGGAAACAAACATGGTTTTAATTAAGACTTGCAGAATAATAGCAATGAGCAGAACAAACCCAACATAACTAGATGGATGAAGCAGAGATTGTATGGAATATAGATGATACAGCTCTGAAAAAGAGAACAAAAGGTGATCTTAGTGATAATGTTGCTTGTATTCTGTCTTAGTGATCATATTGGAGGTGCGAACATAAATTAGTAACTCAGGAAGTTTTTGTGTTGAATAATGTTGCTTGCATTCTTTGTCTTAGTGATCATATTTAGCTTGGTAACTGGTTTTCAAGCTTTATTGGCTGAAAATGTTATGATGTAACTGCAGTTCATGAACAAAGTTCTGTATGCAAGAGAGGGAGCTAAGAGTATAATGGATAGAACATTTGCTGACTTCCCATGGCAAGTGAGAGTGGAAGTGGATGGTGTTGATATAGAGGTCCCTGAGGTGAATATCTCCCTCATTTTACAATCTGGGTAATAGAAATGCTTCGGACTTTTTCTGGCCCTGTTGAATGTACTGTGATTTCCTGTGCTGTAAAAAATTATAAGTTGCATGATTGTTGCACAATAGAATAACATGAATTATATTTACAGCACATGGACCTTTACTTATATCCATCTGTTGGTTCTGCTAATTATGGACAAATAAAATTGTTCGTTGTAGAATAGCATGATAAAAAGGCAACATTGCATGACTTTTTTCCATGCTTCATTGCCTGAATATTGGTTAGCTTCTCAGATTTGTGTTGGTCTAGATCCAATTTATCAGTGAGATTTTTTTTTATAAACTTACTATTGCTGCTCAACCAAACCCTGGGTTGGTCTTTATGATTCATTTTTTAGTATAGTATAACAATGAAAGAATGTCTGGAATCTCCTTTATGGTAACTGAAGGTGACAGTTTATTCACTTTGGCTTCTAGGAACTATATGATTTTGTTCAACAACATTGCAGGATGCGGAGGGTGTACTTGTTGCAAACATTGGAAGCTATATGGGTGGTGTAGACCTATGGCAAAATGAGGACGAAACTTATGATAACTTTGATCCACAGTCTATGCATGATAAGATACTAGAGGTTGTGAGTATATCCGGGACGTGGCACCTTGGAAAGCTTCAGGTGTGCATTGAAAATAGTAAAATACTATGTTTGAGCATACATGCATCTGTGTGTATTGCAGAGGAGGGATCAATTTACTCATGTACATCTTGACTTTGTTTAATACTTTATTAAAATAGACCATTCACATCAAATTGTAATTTTTTTCTATATTGTGATTGCTCCATTCATAATTATTTTAAATTGAGAACTCAATATTTTTGGAGTTAGTATGGATGAACAGCTTATAAACAATCAATTCAGTTGAAATTTTCCATGTGAATAGAAATACCAATTCGTGGTTTATAAAAAAACAAATTACAGAGAAAGTTGTCAATCCATGTAAACATTTTTACAGTGTAAATTTACCCCTTCACTTTGTGTGTTCCCATACATGTATGAATGCTCATCTGTAATTGGAAGTTTCCAGAGTTAGTTTCAAGAATTGTAGCATTTGCTTGTTTTTATTGACAACTTGATTCACACCAGAGCATAAGAATAATACTTATTATAGGCTTGAGAACATATTGAAGTGCATGAACAAAAAGGAAAAAAAAAAAAGCACATATTGAAGATCACACATTTGATTTAACTCCATCGATAACATCTGCTTCTGTGATATTGTAGCCAGAGGCAGATCAGGTGCCTTATTTACCTTTTTTGACATTTTGGTCTCCCATACAGATTCAATATTCTTGACATCTCTACAGAGAACATGACTTTTAGTTCAACTTGGGATATACCCTCATAATTTGTATTTTTATACTCTGAAGTCCAACGCTGAAATCTATTTTGTGTGGGGCAGGTGGGGCTTTCTCGTGCTCGAAGGCTTGCGCAGGGACAGTCAATTAAGATACAGCTCCTTGCAGCATTGCCTGTACAAATTGACGGGGAACCTTGGTTTCAGCAGCCATGTACCTTACATGTATCTCATCATGGACAGGTCCTCTCTCCCTCCTCCCCACCCCTCTCGCTTAATAATGGAGATATATGGCAACAAAATGCAGAACTTCATAATAAGAAAACTTCTCTAATCATTGTCTATAAATAATGTCTTCATGCATTGCAGACACAGTTCTCAGCCACGTGATGATGAATGGATGTATATTGTCTTGATCTGTATGATATCTGTTCTACACCAAATCTCAGCACTATAACAATAATGGTTAACATTTGTTTTGGGATAAAATATCACAATTTTAGAGTTGTGACTTTTAACTTTTAAGTCATAATCCAAAAGTTGTTTTTTATAAATCAAGAAAAAATGAATTAAAATGACTCAAAGTTAGCAGTATAATCCACAAGTTAAAAGTTAAAAATTTTACTTTTTAATAAAGCAAAATTTTGACCCAATTTTGTTCGAACTTTGATTCAAGTTAAATGTCATTTCCAGCCAAGCATACTTATGACTTTTCTGCAAGTCAAAAGTTTAAAAACAACTTAAATCAATTTGCAAAAGTCATACCAACAACCTTAATTAATTGGGTAACTAGATATTTCATATGTGAAGGAAGTAAGAGAGACAAAAATTTCCAAATGCTCAATTTATCGGGGTGCATATTTTCAAATGCTCATCGATTAGCATTCTTACAAAGAATCTCTACCTGTTTCATGCTCGTTTTGGTATCACCTGTTCATGGACAAAGAATCTCATCATATAATTGTTTCCACTGTTTAGCTGGAAAATATTATTTTAGAGTTCCAAACCAGCATTTTTTTTTTTTTTATATTTGATGAAGTTTTAAAGCTCAGATGTTAGTGTTCAGTTTGATTTATATTCACCTGTTTAGCTGGAAAACATTATTTTAGGGTTCCAAACCAGCATTTTTTTTTTTTATTTGATGAAGTTTTAAAGCTCAGATGTTAGTGTTCAGTTTGATTTATATTCTCCTGTTTATGTGAATGCTTCAGTAGCCATTGTGCCTTGGGCACTTTGTTTGCCATTCAACTCCTTGGATGTTCGTGCTGCCACATTTTTGAAGCAGACGATTTCTTAAAGCATCTCAACTTAATTGATTATATATTTCTGTACTTTTTTGTGGTGTAGAATAAGCTGGAACAGAAAAGGTGATTACAAATTTTCTATATTCAACTGGTTTGGCCTTCTATGGAATGATTTAAATTGCTGCAAAAGATTTGTGTGCATTTTGTGAACATGACCGTATCAAGAACTTAATTGTTTCCTGGTCATGATTGGTTGGTTATTTATATGATTCCTCTTGTTTGACAGGCTTTCATGTTGAAGAGAGCGGCTGAGGAACCTCTTGGTCATGCAGCTGCCATAATAACGGATGTGCTTGAGAATGCGGAAACAAACCATGTGCTTAATGCGTCCCAGAAGCGGGCTCTTCTGCAAGAAATGGCACTTAGGCTGTCATAAGAGATGCATCTCTATTTACTTGCATCCATCGTGGTTTATTTGCAGCCTTGGTTAAGGTTCCAAGTGTTTTGTATCTTAAAATATGTCATGTTTGTTGTTGGAGTATCGCTCCTAGCTGAAGCGAGTCTGTAAATGAACGTAGTTTAAAGTTGATAGATAGTGTATGCCCCATGGGAAAAATTAATAGAAAGGGGGAGTTTTTATATTTTTCTTCATAGAAAATATAAAGATATGCCTAAGAAAGACTGGATCAGCATCCATTGTTTTTATACATCCCAGTTTCGAGTTGAATCAACTTGTTTCCTTCTAATATGAATTTTTTTTTATTGGAAAGATATGCCATAAAGCACTCATCACAAAATTCTATATGATGAGAAGAAACATTAATAATGACGAATTTCATGCTACAGCTTTTGCGTAAAATGTCATTTAAGGTCTGAACTGCATATGTACAGTATTAGCTGTTGCCGTAGCTCCATCAGATAAAAATCCCAATAATCCAGGCGGGTTCTTGAACAATGTGATTAACCCTTGCTAGTCTGCTTTGTTCTTGACAGCCCTTTTTTAAGCTTCTGTCATAGCCTGCTCACAAGACTCCCGCTGGCTGACTTTGTACCTGTAGTGCTGGCCTTTATGTCGAAGGATATATGGGCTAACTTTGGATACGTAATTCCCTTTGGTGATTTTGAATTCTGTCTGTAAATTCTATCTAAGCGCTTACTATAGAATGGGGATTTCAGAAACGACAACAGATTCGGCGAGCCATTATAGCCTTGCATGGCCTGGTTTAGCTGTTTGGTCACTGCTCTGAGCTCATACGAGTCGTAGAGGGTGCTGCCACTGACATGGGGGCTTACTCTGAGAATTGGTGTTAAGGTTTGTAAGTGGACGTGGGATGGCGGGATGATTGGTGGCTCCTCCACTAGGATGTCCCTGGAATTCGGCAACTTCATTTCCTTTAAAGCTTCTCCCATCTTTTGAGAGATTTGGTTATGGTGTTTTGGCTTTTAATCGGGGATGAGATTGTCCTAGAGTGTGCATTGGAAGTAACGTGGCTTGGCTTAGCGAAGAATTTTCTTCGTTTCCAACGCCTTCAGTATGTTCTCACATGGATTTTGGAGTTTGCATCGTAAGGTTAGTGAGCATACGATAGAATTGATATGCACATGTTTCGTGATCCCTCCTCATTTCTATCCACTATTTTCACTGGCTTTACCTCTATAGTCGAATCTTCGTTAATTTCCATGGGCACCTGTGGTATAAATCGTGTAGTGTCAACATCTGTCTTCTGAAGTGATATTATAGACAATATTAATTATTAGGCCACCGGTTCAATTTTTTTAATACCTTCAATGATAAAATATATCTAGTATGTTTATTTACTGAAAAATATTTTTTTAAAATAAATTTTAGAAAAATAATTTATTTTTTTATATTTGACAATATAATAATAAATAAATTAAAAAATATTTTCTAGTATTTGGTTATATCATGAAAAATGAACTGGAAAATAATTAATCAATATTTTATTTTTCTCAACTTTATTAAAATAATGAGAAACAAATATTACAAATTAAAAAGTTGAATGAGAATAAAATTAAAAAAAATATAATTTCATAAATGATCTCAAATAAAATAAATAATAATCAAAATAATAGAAATTAAATCTAAAAAATAAAAAAATAAAGATGAAGAAATTAAAATAATAATAATAAACATTTCATGAATTATTTCAAATAAAATAAGTAACAATCAAAAGAGTGAGAGCCAAATTTGATACATAAAAAAATTCAAAAAAAAATGATAAGGAAAAAGAAAATAACAATTATAAAAATGAGGACCAAAGTTAATATAAAAATTAAATTTTAAGAGATGAAATTGAATAGTAAATTTATATATATATATATATATATATAGCAATCAAAAGTTTGAGAACCAAATTTGATATAATCAACAAATAATATGACATTTCTAATTTTTTCACAACTTTTGAAATGTGTTTTTAGCCCAAATTTTCCAGGAAAACACTTTCTAGGAAACCAAGTGATTAATACTTAAAAGTGTATTTTTATTAAGGTTTTATATCATCATTTTGCACTTGAAGTATCAATAACTTTTTAACTAAAGTATGTTTTATAATAACATATATAATAATATAAGATACCTTTAATTTGTGATAAATGTTCATTTTAAATACAGGTCTATCAATATAAGATACCTTTAATTTATGGTAAATGTTCATTTTAAATGCAGGTCTATCACATAAATGAAAAAATTGATTGATAAATTTAAAAACTGAAATTGAAAGGATAAAGAGATGGTCAAACTTGGAAAAGAGATGTCGATACAGTCCAAACATGAATACTATTCGGTAATTGGGTCATATCTAGAGTTGTAGATCTCGGATTTATATTTACTTTATATGAATGGAAAGATAAAATAAAGGCCTACAACTTTCATATAGAGCTCAAGATTTAAAAAGACAATTTTCAAATCTAAATTGTAGCAACAACAAAGAAGTTCGAATATGTCCTCTAGCCTGAGCACTGTTCAGTATTTGACCCATATCTGAAGTTATAAAAGTCCAAATGACCTTTATTTTTATCCTAAAAAACTAAGACAATTTCCTATAATTTTCATGTTTTCAAATGGTTCCAATTTTGACGTTATCAATGACGTTTCAGGCAGATAAGAGAAGATAATGATTGTCACTAAGTCAAGAGTTGATCACTCACTCATTAATTAGTCACCAAATCAATACCTTCCAATTTTAACCTATAAAAGGAGACATTTGCTATGCATTTAGGCATCTTGGTTTTCATATTAAGATCATGCTCTTGCTTTCTCTTTTTGTATTTTTTGTAATATTTATGCTTTACTTTCATTAATATCAAGTTTATGCCTTTCATTTCCTTTTATTTACTTAGTTAACTTTTATCTTATTTATGTTCTTATTTTGTTTATTTATTTTTCTTTCTTTCATTATGTTTAGTTAAGTTTATTATGTCAAGGTGAAAAGGTCACACTAATGGTGTAAGAATAAGTATAGTGTAAACTTAATATGGACTTTAATGTTTGATACTAACATGTTTTGTATTTGTTATCTTGTTCACTCTTTAATTCTTTGCTTGTTGACATGACTAAAAGATTGATGTCTTCTTCCAAGTGCAGGAATGTCGAAATAATAAATAACCTGGCAAGACCGGGGTCGAACCACAAGGAGGTTAATTGTACAAATTATAAATAACAATAATACAACAACAACAACAACAACAACAACAATAGTAGTAGTAATAATAATAATAGAAGAAGAAGAAGAAGAAGGTGATGAGAACTTTGAGATGGAAAGATTAACATAGGGATTAAACAATGATAATAACAAATGTCAAGGTTAGAGGTTCCACTAATGGTATGTCAAACAAGTATAATATAAACTCTTATTATTCAATTGGAAACCACACACAAAGGAGGTTCCAATCAGATTATATATTGTTAACATGATTACATTAGTCATCTTATTCAATTAACGCTAATACTTGTAAATTTCATCAAGGATTCATGATTATAACTTATGTTAACAACAAATCAAGTTCCTTTCATAGCTCATTTGGACTTCTAGAACTCCAGATATGGGCCAAATACTGAACAGTGTTTGGGCTGGAAGACAGATTCGGGCTTCTTTATTGTTGCTATAATTTGGACTTGAAAATGACCTTTTTAGATCTTGGGCTCCATATGAAAGTTGTAGGCCTATATCTTACCTTTCCATCCATATAAAGTGGACCTAAATCTGAAATCTATAGCTCCAGATATAATCGAATTACCGAACAGTGTTCCGGTTTGGATTGCACCGACATCTCTTTTCTAAGTTTGACCATCTCTTTGTCCTTTCAATTTTAGTTCTTAAATTCATTAATCAATCCTTTCATTTATGTGATAGGTGACACGACTAAAAAGTTGATGTCTTCTCCCAAGTGTAGGAGTGTCGAAGTAATAAATAACCCGGCAAGACCGGGGTCGAACCACAGGGAGGTTAATTGTAACAATAACAATAACAATAACAATAACAATAACAATAACAATACAAATTATAAACAATAATTATAAAATAACAATAACAACAACAACAATAGTAATAATAATAATAATAATAACAATAATAATAATAATAATAATAATAATAATAATAATAATAATAATAAAGAAAGAGAAGAAGAAGAAGATGATGATGATGATGAGAACTTTGAGATGAAATATTAATGTAACAATTAAACAATGATAATAACAAATGTCAAGGTTAGAGGTTCCACTAATGGTATATCAAACAAGTATAGTATAAACTCTTATTATTGAATTGGAAACCACACACAAAGGAGGTTCCAATCAGATTATATATTGTTAACATGATTACATTAGTCATCTTATTCAATTAATGCTAATACTTGTAAATCTCGTCAAGGATTCATGATTATAACTTATGTTAACAACAAATCAAGTTCCTTTCATAACTCAGGTGTCGGTTATACCATACATTATGGGCTATGAAAGTGCCAAGCATTTGTTGTACCAAGTGTTATACAACATAAATCAAGATTAGTCATTTAACAAGCAAAGTATTAAAGAGTGAACAAGATAACAAATATAAAACATGTTAGTATCAAACATTAAAGTCCATATTAAGTTTACATTATACTTATTCTTACACCATTAGTGTAACCTTTTCACCTTGACATAATTAACTTAGCTAGACATAATGAAAGAAAGAAAAAATAGATAAACAAAATAAGAACATAAAAGTTAACTAAATAAAGGAAAGGAAATGAAAGGCATAACCTTAATATTAATGAAAGCAAAGCATAAACATTACAAAAAATACAAAGGGAGAAAGGAAGAGCATGATCTTGATCTGAACACCAAGATGCCTAAATGCATGGCAAATACCTCCTTTTATAGGCCAAAATTGGGAACTATTGATTTGATGACTAATTGATAAGTGGGTGGCCAACTTTTGACTTGGTGACAATCCTTATCTTCTCTTGTTTGCCCAAAACGTCATTGATAACGTCAAAAGTAGAGCAAGTTGCAAACATGAAAGTTGTAGAGAATTGTCTCAGCTTTCTGGTGTAAAACATTCAGCTCATTTGGACTTCTAGAACTCCAGATATGTCCAAAATACCGAACAGTGCTCGGGCTGGAAGACAGATTCGGGCTTCTTTGTTGTTGCTACAATTTGGACTTGATAATGACCTTTTTAGATCTTGGGCTCCATATAAAAGTTGTAGGCCTATGTCTTACCTTTCCATCCATATAAATTGGACCTAAATCTGAGATCTGTAGCTCCAGATATGACCCAATTACCGAACAGTGTTCTGGTTTGGATTGCACCGACATCTCTTTTCTAAGTTTGGCCATCTCTTTATCCTTGCAATTTAAGTTCTTCAGGTTATCAATCAATCCTTTCATTTATGTGATAGGCCTGCATTAAAAATAGACATTTACCACAAATTATAGGTATCTTATATTATTAGATACATTATTATAAAACATATTTTAGTTAAGGAGTTATTGATATTTCAAGTGCAAAATGATGATATAAAACCATGATAAAAATGCACTTTTAAGTACTAATCAATAGGCCTGCATTTAAAATGAACATTTACCATAAATTAAAGGTATCTTATATTATTAGATACGTTATTGTAAAACATGCTTTAGTTAAGGAGTTATTGATACTTCAAGTGCAAAATGATGAAATAAAACCTTGATAAAAATGTACTTTTAAGTACTAATCACTTGTTAAATAATTAATCTAGATTTATATTGTATAACACTTGGTACAATAAATACTTAACACTCTCATAGCCCATACTATATAGTATAACCGATATCTGAGCTATGAAAGGAACTCGATTTGTTGTTAACATAAGTTATAATTATGAATGCCTAACGAAATTTACAAGTATTAGCATTAATCGAATAAGATAAGTAATGTGATCATGTTAACAATTTATAATATGATTGGAACCTCATTTGTGTGTGGTTTCCAATTGAATAATAAGAGTTTATACTATACTTGTTTGATATAGTATTAGTGGAACCTCTAACCTTGACATTTGTTATTATCATTATTTAATCATTATATTAATATTTCATCTCAAAATTCTTATCATGCTTGATTTAGATAAAAGTATATTAAATAAAGAGAAACCATTTATCATTCTTTAAGGAAAACAAATATTCCCTTCTCTCTTTTTCTTAAAATTTTTACTTAAAATCAAACATTGCTTTACTCTCAATGCAGTCGTCATATTTCTTAAAATCATGATGCTATGAATCCCAGCATAGAAACCCCAACGAAGATTCCCTCTTTCCCCTCTTTCGCCCACCATTCATGACTGCAATAGATTTTGATTAATCTATTTAGTTGATTATATAATTTAACTAATTCATGTAAAATAAAAATATAGTATAATAAAAAATAATTAAATTTAATTAATTTATTAGGTTAACTCATAATTCAAAGAAACTGCTAAAACTTGATATAATCTTTTTTTTAAACATGTTTTTCTTTTAATCAAAAACTTTTTTTATATTTTTTAATTGATTGTTAATTTTTTTTTAAATTTATTATATAAATATTAAAAAAATATTTTATTTTTTTAATGTAAAATTTAAAGATTTTTAATATATATATTTTATATTTATAAAAAAAATATTTTTTTAATGGAATTTAATTTTTTTTTAGTATATATATATTAACGACAAAAATATTATATATTTTTAATATAAAATAATTTTTTTTTAATTTAAATAATTTAATTTAAAAAAATAATATAATATCATTTTAACGTGTAATAAAAAAAATTTTAATTTTTTTTAAAATTTTATTATTTATAATATTTATAGTTTATATTCATATTATTTTTTAATTTTTAAATAAAATATTAAAATTTTAAATATTTTTTTATTTTTTTAGATTAATTCGTATTAATCTAAATTAATTTACGTAATTTATGACCAGTGGATCAACTCGGATCGAGTTTTATAAATATGAAAAAAGCACATCAATTTCTGATACCTAATTCTTCTTTTCTGGGAAAAAATGCAGAGGAAAAGCAACAATGTTTGGTAGAAATTAAGAACCCAACTTCTAAAAACGACTCCAACTGAAAGATCTCCTTCTCTTTCTCCCATCACCCTGCCTGCAAGAACAAACCGAAACCCATCAATCCTTCCTCCACCATTTCAAAGAACGAACCACCAGCATTGGAGCCCCACACACCATTCTCTGTTGAAGCCATCTTCCCAAAACAGCCACCCAAAACAACACGATACCCCATCGATTACCATTTCGCCTTCAAATAAGTGACCAAACTCTATACCAGAAGTCAATTATGTTAGCAGCTGAAGTGCAAGCATCACGAGTTCATAGCCGGACCACCTGCCAACAATTGTAACAGAGCTCCTAAACGCAGTCAGAATCGGAATCGGCTCTTGCTGAGTTTATTTGGACGGAATCCCAAAGGTAAAAGTCTTTTTGTTTTCTCATTTGCATATTGAACCATAGCTTCTGGGAATGTTTAGTTTTATTGTTGATGCAAGCAGAGCTTGCTGTGATACCTTAGTGTATTATTTGCTCGAGGATGGGATAGGTAATATACTAGTCTGATTGCTGTCTCTGTGCGTGTGCCTTTGATGTGAAGATAGGAAAATCAGTTCATGTTTAAAAGAAAAAAAGAAGAAGAAAGAAAACAAGTTCAGGATCTGCTATTTAACCGCATGGATTTGAAAATGGTTAATAGGATTTAACACATAATAAACCTAATGAATCTTTATAATTTGAGTTGTATGACAATGTTTATTTAATTATCTTCCATTTAGTTTGTGGTTTGAATGTGTGTGCCCTTATATTCTGGTGTGATTGATTGTGGGTGAAATCTCGTGGGGAGATTAATATTGGGACGCTTGAAAAAATCCAATAGGCTTACTTGTTTGTTCTATTGCATGTGTTGATTGATTTTTATTGTAATGATATAAGTCAGATTCTTTGCTTTATCTTGGGAATATTTGAGTATGGAAACAGATTCAATTTTGATGATTAATACATGGTTTTTGGAGTGTGTTGTATGTATGGTGTCTCAAAAGTTAGAGACCTGAGACCAATGTTACTCATTAATGACAGAATCATACTTATTTGTTTGTTTAAAGTAGTTATGGGGTTGCTGCAATTCTCTTTGATTTGGCATAAACCTGTTTGAAATGCTTTTAGGATAACAAAAATGCGTTTTATTTTTCTTGTGCACCTTGATTAGGTTGACCGTTGAGTTTTCATTTAATATTTACATAATTTGGTTTGAAAAGCTTTTGAAAAGTGATTGCCATTTCCCTTCTCTTGCTTTACTTGAACTTAATTGAAAACTTGTCTTTGGGTCTTCCGAAGCATAAAAAATTGGCTGCGATTTGGTTTTGGATCAAAAACTTGTGTTGATGCATTCTTGGGGTTCTAAAACAGTGTTAATTTGGATTTAAAAGTTGGTTTAATTTTCAATTGCTCTGTATTTATTTTCCCTTAAGTTCCACCTTATTAACGTAAGTTTTCCTTGGATTTGGTGTGAGTTGGTTTGCTTGGATGGTGCTTTCATACGGCCCTAGACTTGGAGGACTGTTTTGAACATGTATTTTAAATTTGTAGGCTTATTTAATATGGGCTGTAGTATTTAGAAGTTCAGGATTTAGTTTCGCGTTTTGATAATTGTAGGGACTGTGTTTGTTTTTTTTTTTTTTTATATATATATATATATATAAGTTTCCCTTGTAGACATGGACCAATTTGGACTCCACTTATTCTTTTATTTATTCATTGGGTTTATAATATGTTTGCTTGAGGCCCATTGAGTGATTATGGAGTGTGATGGCAATGGGCTTGGACCAAGGGTCCTATTGTTTAATTTGCAATTCTATTTTGGCTGGGAGGCCCTAGGAATAATTTGTTTATTTCTGTTTTTGTTGGTTGGACACAGATAATTGATGGAAGGCTTGTTGCACTCTCGAATCAACCCCATTCATGCTACTCCTAAACAATATCACTCTCGTCTTGTACCAGCATTTTCGCTTTTTTTGTCAAAGAATTTCACCAAATCTCCAGTTTTGTTTATGAAAGGTCATCGATCATTCAATTCTGTTGTTGCTTCTGTTCGGCCTTTGGACGCCTCTGGTGTAGGCCACTTTGACAATACCCTGTCATCCAAAGGTTATAATTACTGCTTTTTTGTTATTTGATGAAATGGTTTGTTTATTTAATTAGTTGAGTTTAATATTCACTGAGTTGAGGCCTTATGCACATGAATGGAGGTGTGGGAGTGTTATTCACAGAATGAAGAAACTCTAGTGAATTTGGTTATGAATGAAACTAGTATTTAAGGATTGGTGAGGGCATTCATTGACTCTTTCAATTTCTAAAGCATTGCCATCATGTTGCTGTAATTGTTGGGTTTTTTCTTTTGTGACAGTCATTCTTCAACTTTGGAGAAGTGCTGATGCTGTGTGCTTTGATGTGGATAGCACGGTGTGCCTGGATGAGGGCATTGATGAACTTGCAGAGTTTTGTGGAGCTGGAAAGGCTGTTGCAGATTGGACTGCAAGGTTGATTTCTATTGTCATTTGTTAAAACTAGAATTGTTGATAAGATCTGATTTGAAAATTGGATTTATCTAGGGCAATGGGTGGTTCTGTTCCCTTTGAGGAGGCCTTGGCTGCAAGATTATCTCTGTTCAAACCTTCCTTACCACAAGTTCAAGAATTTCTTGAGACGAGGCCCCCAAAGTATGTTAAATACTTGATTTTTAGTTACTTCTTTTTGGCTCTTTGGGTGTTTCAAGAGTTTGCACAATTCTATAAGAACAGCAGTTTGCTTATCATTTCATTGGATGGGAAAATTGTTAGTGCCATGTGTAGTTTTTCTATTTTTGTTGTCACGAAATGCTAAACTTTTAGGAAGGTTCCAAAAACACAATAAATGCAGTCCAAATTCCACGCTTATGTATCATGTTTTTTCCTCTGTAGGGCATAGTTTCTTATATATCAGCTAGTTCTTATATCATGTAGCATGTTTGTTACTTTTAAATTCAGCTTGACTAGTTTCAATGAAGTTTTAATACCACACTATGGCTATTTGATTCATTTTCCTCAATTCTATATGCTTTATATTTAATAAAAGCAATTTCTTGTATCTCAAGTCATAAAATTGAAAACCAAAATGCTTCCATTTGCTCAATATTAGAAGAACAACTGTTTTCTTATCGTTTCATTGGAAGGAAAAATTGGTAGCGCCATTTGTAGTTTTTCTATTTTTGTTGTCACCAAATGCCAAATTCCACACATATGTAGCATGTTTGTTCCTTTGTAGGGCATAGTTTCTTATTTATCAGTTAGTTCTTATATCACGTAGCATGTTTGTTACTTTTAAACCCAGCTCAACTTGTGTCAATGAAGTTTTAATACCACGCTATGGCTATTTGATTCATTTTCGTCAATTCTATATGCTATTATATTTAATACAAGCATTTTTTCTTGTATCTCTAGTCATAAAATTGAAGACCAAAATTCTTCCATTTGATCATAACTTTGTTTGAATGGTTGTTGAGGATCATGAGAAGTATGATAGTTTCATTGCACATTGACCAAAACTAGTGTTTTGTATTCATGTCTTTAAGTATTTTTGTCAATTGAAAGACAATGCTTAATTTTTTGCATGAAGGTTTATGATGCCATACCCCACCTTATGATATTCAATATTTTCCTTTATGACATCTTTTTATACATTTTGGAAAACTAGTATCAGCCAAATCATTTTCATATAATGCTTAATTGGATCCAGTTGTTAATCTTATCCATGAAGACTGTATATAACTCGTTTCATTGTCAAACAATCTAGCTATCTTATCTTTTATTGTGTAAATCATCTTAAAATGCTTGTTTTACCCCCTGAGACCAGATTTGTACTTTTATCACTAATTTTTTGCAACAAAAGTATCTACTTTTCCCCTTTGTTTCAACTGCCACCCCATAACTTCGTTTGACTTGGCAAATTTAATTAAATCAAAGACTCTTAACTGTTTCTGATTTTTATTCTCTAGGATTTCTCCTGGCATAAATGAGTTAGTCAAGAAGCTGAAGGCTAAGAAGACACATGTTTATCTGATCTCTGGAGGCTTTCGTCAAATGATCAATGTATGCTACTGTAGTACAGAATTTTGTCTTTGCATTAAGGCCTTTTTTTTTTTTTTTGGTTTGCCCTGGGATTCATCAGATTGAAATCTTTTAGCTATAATTCATAAACTTGGAATAGCTTGGAGTAACTTGATGATATTACAATGACCGTACAAAACCGTTGCACATGTTGTCATGCCAAACAACTTTGTGGTATCATTTTAGCCATATATTTCTAAGCTTTATTAGATACAAGAGTTGTACCATCAACAGCAATGTTTCATGAATTGCCTGTGAGGCATATTGCATGCCCAGATATGTTCTGACAGGAAATTATTTACATTGATAAACACAGGTTTTTTTATGGCAGATGCTTCATGAATTTGTGCTACAAGATTTGGTGGTGTTCTAAAAGCAATATGTTATCATTGATCAGTATACTAATAATTTATCCTTTATTTTCTGACTGTGATGTTTCCTCCTTCAAATACACATAATCCTATAATCTTATGCCAAAAATTCAGATAGTTCACGTTGTATTTTACTGAATTTATATCTGAAAAAAATAAAAATCCTCTGTGTAGCCTGTTGCATCAATCCTTGGTATTCCACCCGAAAACATATTTGCAAACCAGCTACTCTTTGGAAGTTCTGGGGAGTTTGTAGGGTTTGATGTGAATGAGCCTACTTCCAGGAGTGGAGGAAAAGCAACGGCAGTTCAGAAAATAAGGAAGGTCAGTCCTGTAGCTTTCCACCTCATGTTGTTTTCTGACAATACATGCAAAGCTGATTATATTGGTTCATCAGATCCATGGATACAAGGCTCTGGTTATGATTGGGGATGGTGCCACAGATCTTGAGGTATGTAAATTCAATGGAACTTCCAAATTGTGAAGCAAATCAGATGCTGATGTTTTGAGTCCATATTCAGCACATAAATTACAAGAAAATTGTGACGAGCTCAACCTGCCTTTATTGTGAAGCAAATTGCTTTGTTAATGTGGTCAAACTGGGAATTTTGGTTGTCTAAGTGATTTTTGTTTTTTTCATAAAGTGTTTCCATAGGGTCGGTATCCTCTCATGCTCCATAGGACATGATATGGTTAATTTAGTAGCTAATATTTACTAAATAAATGAAAAATCAAGCTAGTGTGTAACCATGTATTGATACTTGCTTTTAATGTATTCTTTTACCTTTTGTAATTGAAAATCTAAAAACTGAAAGAATGATTAAGACAAATCTTAATAAAAAAAATAAAGACTCTTGTATTGGGAAATCAGTCCCATACGAGGGACCTAGGGTTCTTTCCATTTAATGTCCACGCTGAAATTCACGCTTTACTGCCATGATTTGAAGTTTATTCTTGAGAAAGTGGAAATCGATGCCAACATAAAAGCATTGGCCCAATAAACAATACATGTTTCTTACATTTCCCCATCTATGTGAATCTTAAAAATTATTTCATAAACTCACGTTGGATAAGTGCCAAAAGATCTTAAAGGCTTGTATCACTTTGTCTTTCCTTTTATTGTTCTAAATTAAAGAAGAATTAGAATTGTATATCAAAGGTAAGTGTAATAAAATAGCGTAATTTAAAGTTCATTAGTTTGTAAGCAAGAACTTTATAACACCGTAGCCTATCATTGATTTTTAAAGGCTTGGATTGAAAGAGTGATATATTTAGTTATTGAAAAATCTCAATCTGTTTTGATCCAACTTAAGATTATTTATTTATTTCTATATAGGCTCGTAAACCAGGAGGCGCTGACTTGTTTATTTGCTATGCCGGTGTTCAACTTCGAGAGGCTGTTGCTGTGAAAGCTGATTGGCTGGTTTTCAATTTTGCAGATCTGATCAATTCCTTGGAATAGCTTGTAATATTCCAAGTTCATTTTATACTTTCCCTTGGTATTCAATTTCCCTACTCAATTGCCTCTGTTTGACAAGTGTTCTTTTTTTTTTTTTGGGGGAAATCACTTGTGATTTGAGCAAATACAGGGAATTTACTGTTCATATGAGAGCATCGATCAAGAAGAATCAGCATTTGGTTTCCTTCTCATGCTCCTATTATATAGATTAAGCCTCTGTTGACCAATCAAAAGTATTTCCCCATGGAACTGTGATGGGATGCAAATGGGAGAGTTCCGTGTTAATTTTTCTCGTTCACTATTTTGTACATCATCATGATGCTACATATCTGAACTGATGGTGCGGTTTTTTTGCAATTATACTTGTTTGTGGAATGCTAAATTGTACACGCAACTTGATTCTGGAAATACCACCAGCCCATTGATATTTTGCGATTATTTATGTGGAATACCAAAATCTTGGTGTGTTTTATATACGCAACTTCATTCTGGAAATATCACCCGCTCACGACCCTCTCTGCGAAGGGTAGTCCTTGCTGGAATCAGATTAGGAGTGTGTGTTTTCTGTGGACCTCGTAACCTGGCCTTTCTTCAGATGCAATATTGGAACTCCAATGATCAATCTCATGGCAACTGGGATTTTTGGATGTTTTGCAGTTAACACTTCTTTGCATGTGTACTATTAAAGTATTGAATAGCATTTCCTTTTCTAAACTGTGATGGATTGTTTGAATTATTTATAAATGAACAAATTTGAATAGTAATTAGAAAAAAAAATAGAAAGTTATTATTATTATTATTATCATTATTATGGGTAAATTAGTTTGTTGATAAACTTAATTACTTCAATTTGAATCATCTTTTAATATTTATTATTCCCTTGGCTCCAATTTTATTTGCTTCATCAATTTTAGAAGGTTGAACAGAAATTAATTTTGAATTTTTTAATTGATTCTAATGATTAAAAAGTTTCAAAATTAAGTTTTTACTTTTCTTACCTGTTTTCGTTCAATTTTAATCTAATATAAATTAAAGAAAAGATTAGTAAAAAATGTGTTAAATTGACTTTTGAAAAGTCAAGTGTAAAATTGGATTGACAAAGTACTTAGTAGTGAGGATAAGAACTCTCTGTTTCTTCCCAACTTATCAATTCACCATGGATATATGTAGGCCTAGTTCACCCAATTTTTAGCCTCATTTTTCTTGAAGTGGTAGGCTAGTTCAATCTTACCTATTCATTCACTTGCTTGTTGATCAATAACAGGGTCCTAAGATCAGGGTCCCCATGTTATAAAATATTCTACAAGGCATTACACTGAATGATAGGTTATTGCCATCGGGAATAAGGTTGTTTGGCCATGTAATTGGTCTGTGGTTGCCTGGTATACTTATGGGGCGACTAATGTATTAGTGGTGACAATGCCTAGGTTTAAAATCAAAAAATAGGGATGCGTTCCCTAATAATAAAGCAATGCTAGTAATAGCAAATGTTTCTTAGCCTCAACAAAATCAGAGTAATCAGAGCATATGTCCACCTATACAGGGCTATAGTTGTTGTAATGCTTGACGCTAGTATTTTAAAAGTACTAGTGTTTTGCTTAATGGGTGAAACTAATTATCTTGGTTAATAAGATTAATTACCTTGGTTAATAGGACTAGTTGCTAACAAATGGACAATTTGAGAAACCAATTAATTTGGTAATAAAACAAAAAACTCGGTTTGGGCCAGAGAGGACTTTGATATGTCTTTAAATTGTGCTAATTGTAAGGTGAAGGGTAAAATAAAAAATTAAATGTTAGTAATTAATATAGTAAATATATAGAAGAGATAATAGTAAATAATCATGAGGTAAGAAATTGAGATAAGAAAAGTAGGTGCTGGTCTTAAAGATTAAGGAGCTAGAGCTTATTTCAATTCCTCAAGCTAAGAAAAGAGATTCAGTATTATGGAAGGGTATTTGCAAAGTGTGGCTTTTTGTCCCACGAGGTTTAAATTGGGCTTTGGGATGTGGAAGTAAGATGTTATTTTGAAGGGACTTCTAATTAGAAGGATATGACTGTTTGAATCAGCATACTATTTCTATTTAGGATATTCCTAAGAATTTCTTGAAGTGCTCGGTAGCTGATATGGTGGATGATGAAGGCCAATGGTAATGAGAAACATTTGCTCATTTTCTCCCATTCCATGTGGTTATGGTCTTGGCTAGGTTACAATCCTCCTACTTCATATATGGGAGGCGACAAGGCTTATTAGAGGCATTTTAAAGGTGGAAATTTCTCAATTAAATTAGCCTCCTAGATTCAAAAAGAGAGTAGAGATGCTCAACAACAATGTGACCCTTTATGGAAGATCATCTAGCATTGGAAGGGATTAGAAAGAGTGAAAATCTTCTTTTGGACAATAACTCATGGGATCATTATGAAAATTGAGGTTAGATAGAGAAGGAAAATCACTATTAACCCATTTTTTGACAGAGATGAAAACAATCATTTATGTTCTTCGAGACTGCCCAAAAGCACCTTGGGTTTGGGATAGAATTGTTGAAGTTGGAGAAAGGCAGGCATTCTACTATGATATCTGGTACACCTGGTTAGTTAATAATTTAAGAAGTAATCTTCTGAAATCTATGAGAAATGATTGGGGGATTGAATTCAGGATTGTTTTGTGGTAGATTTGAAAGGAGAGAAACCAATGAATTTTTGGTTCTATAGTAAACTCTTTCCATAGTGTTCACGCAATCAGGAGGCTAGTTGGTGATATCAATTAAATTATATGGGGATAATCTAGATATAGAATAAATATCAAGCATATGGTTTCTATAAGGTAAAGATACCCTCTAACAGATTGAATGAAGATTAATATGGATGGTTGTAGTAAGGGGAACCCAGGGATGGCTGGAATTAGTGCAGTCACTAGGGATGATATAGGATGGTAGATTATGGGTTTTGCTTTTAATATTAGAATCTGTACGTTAGCATGTGTTGAATAATGGGCAATTACAAATGCAAACAACTTAAAGTTAGCTTAGTCTAAAGGATTTCAAAACTTTATTTTGGAATCTAATTTGACCTTGGTGGTTGATTTATTCACTATACAAGAATTATAGTTTAATTATGTAGCTTATAGAGTTATTAGTAAAAGATTGGGAGGTGCATATGTTCCATATTTATAGGAAAGCATTTAGTAATGGATTGGCATGCTAATTATGGTTTAACAATGAGGTTTTTTTTTTATAGACCTTTTAGTTCCCTAAATGACTTTCCTATAAATTTTTTTTCGCAATTTATATCATGATCTGATTAAGTTAATCTTACTTTGTTTAATTTAATTTAGCTTTTAGCCTTGATTTTAACAAGAAATATTAAAAATCATTGTATATAAAATTAATTGTATTTGGTATTGAGAATTTAGAGGAAACTTTATCAGATTTGTGTGTGTGTAATCTTGTACTTTTAATGATAATAAAGCATGTACACATGGAATGTTGATTAGTACTTAAAAGTGTATTTTTATCATGGTTTTATATCATCATTTTGCACTTGAAGTATCAATAACTTCTTAACTAAAGCATGTTTTATAATAATATATCTAATAATATAAGATACCTTTAATTTGTGGTAAATGCTCATTTTAAATGCAGGTCTATCACATAAATGAAAGGATTAATTGATGACTTTAAGAACTTAAATTGCAAGGGCAAAGAGATGACCAAAATTAGAAAACAGATGTCGGTGCAATCCAAACCGGAACACTGTTCGGTAATTGGGTCATATCTGGAGCTATAGATCTCAGATTTAGGTTTACTTTATATGGATGAAAAGCTAAGACATAGGCCTACAACTTTCATATGGAGCCTAAGATCTAAAAAGGCCATTTTCAAGTCCAAATTATTGCAACAACAAAGAAGCCCGAAGCTATCCTCCAGCCCGATCACTGTTCAGTATTTTGACCATATCTAGAGTTCTAGAAGTCCAAATGAGCTGAATGTTTTACACAAGAAAGCTGAGACAATTACCTACAACTTTCATGTTTTTGAGTGGATCCAATTTTGAAGTTATCAATGATGTTTTGGGCAGACAAGAGAAGATAAGGATTGTCACCAAGTCAAGAGTTGACTACCCACTCATCAATTAGTCATCAAATTAATAGTTTTCAATTTTGGCCTATAAAATGAGGTATTTGCCATGTATTTAGGTATCTTGGTCTCCAGATCAAGATCATGCTTTTGCTTTCTCTCTTTTAATTTTTTTTATAATGTTTATGTTTTGCTTTCATTAATATCAAGTTTATGCCTTTCATTTCCTTTCATTTACTTAGTTAACTTTTATCTTCTTTATGTTCTTATTTTGTTTATTTATTTTTCTTTCTTTCATAATATCTAGCTATGTTTATTATGTCAAGGTGAAAAGGTTACACTAATGGTGTAAGAATAAGTATAATGTAAACTTAATATGGACTTTAATTTTTGATACTAACATGTTTTGTATTTGTTATCTTGTTCACTCTTTAATACTTTGCTTGTTAAATAACTAATCTTGATTTATGTTGTATAACATTTGGTACAACAAATGCTTGGCATTTTCATAGTTCATACTGTATGGTATAACCGACACCTGAGCTATGAAAGGAACTTGATTTGTTGTTAACATAAGTTATAATCATGAATGGTTGACGAGATTTACAAGTATTAGAATTAATTGAATAAGATGACTAATGTAATCATGTTAACAATCTATAATCTGATTGGAACCTCCTTTATGTGTGGTTTCCAATTGAATAATAAGAGTTTATATTATACTTGTTTGACATACCCTTAGTGGAATCTCTAACCTTGACATTTGTTATTATCATTGTTTAATCATTACATTAATATTTCTTCTCCAAGTTCTCATCTTGTTCTCCTTCTTTTTCTTTATTATTATTATTATTAGTAGTCGTATTATTATTATTATTATTGTTGTTGTTGTTGTTATTGTAATTGTTATTGTTGTTGTATTATTGCTATTTATAATTTGTACAATTAACCTCCCTGTGGTTCGAACCCGGTCTTGCCGGGTTATTGATTACTTCGACACTCCTGCACTTGGGAGAAGACATCAATCTTTTATTCATGTCAAGTTTTTGGCGCCGTTGCCGGGGAGGTAAGTTTTGTATAAATTATAATATTTATTTTATTTTCTCTTTTCTCTTTTCTTCTATATAACTTTGTTTCTTTTCTCTTGTTTTCTTCTTCCTTTTATTCTATTCTTACACGTGCATGAGAGTGTGGTCACGTACATCAAGTGGTAGACTTTGTAGGCTATCCTCATCATTTTCAGAAAATATGGCCGAAGAAGATAATCAATAACTTCATAATGAGAATAATGAGAATAACCGTGCTAGAACACTTAGAGACCACATGAATCCCATAAGAACAAGTGCACCATTATGCATAGTTTTTCCTCCCGATGCATCTCATTTTAATTTTAAATCAGGCATTATTCAACTTTTACCTTCTTTTCATGGCTTAGAATTAGAAAATCCATACTTGTAGTTAAGGGAATTTGAGGAGGTCTGCAACACATATAATAATTTAAATTGTAACATGAACACCATCATGTCTGCAACACATATAATAATTTAAATTGTAGCATGAACACCATCAGATTAAAGCTTTTTCCTTTTTCATTAAAAGATAAAGCTAAAACATGGCTACAAAATTTAAGACCAGGATTCATTCGTGCTTGGGATGAAATGCAAGAACAGTTTTTAAATAAGTTTTTTCCATCTCACAGAACAAACTCTTTCAAAAGACAAATCACCACTTTCACTCAAAAACTAGGAGAAACATTTTACCAATGTTGGGATAGGCATCGAGACTTGCTTAGTACTTGCCCTCATCATGGTTTTGAAACATGGAGATTAGTTTCACATTTTTATGAAGGGTTAACACCTAGAGATAAGTAAATAGTTGAATTGATGTGCAATGGAACTTTTGAAGATAAAGAACCTGATGAAGCAATGAAGTACTTAGACTTGTTAGCTGAAAATGCTCAAAATTGGGGCACCGCGGGTACTTATGAGGCACCGAGTAAAACTCAACCTCATATATGTAGTGCAGGTATGTACAACCTTAGGGAAGATCATGACCTTCAAGCCAAGTTTGCATCTTTAGCTAGAAAAGTCGAGGCACTAGAATTAAAAAAGAGTGGTCAATTAAAATCGGTTGAAAACATTGTGTGTCAAATCTGTGAAACAAATAAACACTCAACCAATGATTGTCCAACCTTGCCTTCTTTTAAGGAATGTCTCCATGAACAAGCCCATGTTTTAAACAATTTCCAAAGGCCCAACCATAACCCATACTCGCAAATATACAACCCTGGTTGGAGAAATCACCCAAATTTTAGTTTGAATAGTGAGAACAACAATGGATAAACTTCACAACCACCGTTTTAGGCACACCAAAATTTCCAAAATTCTCATGGATATGCACCTCTTTATGCTCCACCTCCTAGAAGAAATTTTGAGGAAACTTTGTATGCATTTATTGAAAAGCAAGAGACAATCAACACTCAAGTTGCTCAAAGCATAACAGATTTTAAAGATACTCTTGTAAAATTCACATTTGCTCTTAGTTTTCAAGAGAAAGGTAAGTTTCCATCTTAACCACAGCAAAATCCCAAGGAGCAATACAATGCAAATACAAGTAGTTTTGGAAGTCAACACATGGATCAAGTCAAATCAGTCATCACTCTTCGTAGTGGTAAGGTTATTAAAAAACTCACTCTTGAACCTTGTGAGAAAGATGATGAGTCAATCTCTAAGGGTAAGGAAGGGGTTGAATCTGAATATTGCAAGGAAAAGACTGATTCCCTGCCAGCACTTCCATTCCCTCATGCCATGACCAATCAGGAAGAAATCAAGGATGAAAAAGGCACCGAAAATGTTGATGCAGATCTTTTATCAAAAGTGATAACAGATTCAACACCCGACATCACACCAATCGATGATTATTTTCCTGATGAATCTCTACTTTCTCTTAGTTCAATGCCTTGGTTTGCTAAAAATATCAATTTTCTTGCTTCAAGATTTTTGCCAGCTCACTGAAGTATCGAAGATGAAAGAAAATTTTTGAGCAACGTGCAAAATTTTTATTGGGATGACCTTTACTTATTCAATTATTATCCTGATCAAATATTTCAAAGATGCATTCCCGACAATGAGGTAAGTAATTTCATTAAATTTGTCACTCTAAGGCATGTGGAGATCATTTCTCGTCAAAAAACAGGATTGTAGAAATCTTACAAAGCAGATTTTATTAGCCTACCATATTCAAGGAATCACATGCATTCCGAAAAACCTGTGAAAATTGTCAAAAGGTGGGATTTATTTCAAAACACAGAGAGTCTTTAGATAATCTTCTATTGACTCTAAAGTCTCATCATAGTCGAGATAAGCATTGTGCAATTCATGACTTATGAACCCATTTTCATAAAGAACATGCTAGACATAGTCTTGGGAATCTGACTAAAAAAGATCCTATTTGCCAGTTTTTAAGAAAGCTGGATGAGAAGCCTATCCCTGACCCATAGAGGGCGTTTAAGCCGTTCTTGGATGTAAAACCAAGGGAAGATGTGAGCCACAATCACAACTACCTGTACATACACATGCTTTTTCAAAAGAAAATAAATAAATAAATAAAAAGAGAGAGAGAGAGAGTGTGAGACTCTAGCTGACCTACATATAGGTGTTATGATTGCCTTTCTAATTTCTCATCTATAAAACCTTCTCTTCCTTCCTTTCATTTCTACTCAACCCATACATTCAACAAATACAGAAGTGTGTAGAAATGGCAAGTTCCTCAAGTCATCATATAAGAAATATTTGTGTTTTCGGTGGATCTAGTCCTGGGAAAGAAAAGGAGTTTTTAGAATCAACAAATCATCTTGGTCAAGTGCTAGCTGAGAGAAAGATTCATTTAGTGTATGGGGGAGGCAGTCTTGGGTTAATGGGAGGTGTGTCAATAGCTATATTTTTAGGAGGTAGTTAAGTTTTGGGGGTCGTCCCCGAAGCTTTAGCACAAGGGGACATCATTGGAAAAAAAATTGGAGAGGAACTTCAGGTCTCCACAATGTCAGCTCGAATGAATACAATGTTTAACCATGCTGATGCCTTCATTGCTTTACTAGGTGGTCTAGGCACATTGGAAGAGATCTTTTATATTTCCTCTTGGGCTCAATTGCACATTCACCATAAACCCATAGGTTTGTTAAATGTTAATGGTTATTATGATAAGTTGTTGTCTTTTCTTGATCATGCTGTGGAACAGGAATTTCTAACATCTTCTGCACGACAAAAATCATAATCTCTACTGTTACTGCTGAACAATTGATTGAGCAACTACAATCTTTCATTCCTGTGATTGATCCTTCCATGAGTCACATAAATTGGTCAACTAAGGAAAGCTGTAAAAAGCTTAGATTGGATTTGAGCCTTCATTTGTGAATTTTTGTGTCTTTTGGTTTTATTATTGTGTTTTGTTATTTCTTATTTTTGTTTCAGTGTGTTTCAGGTTTGTCAGTTGACACAACTGAAAAATTGATGTCTTCACCCAAGTGCAGGAGTGTCGAAGTAATAAATAACCCGGCAAGACCGGGGTTGAACCATAGAGAGGTTAATTGTACAAATTATAAACGACAATAATAACAACAACAACAACAACAATAACAACAACAACAATAATAATAGTAACAACAACAACAACAACAACAACAACAACAACAATAAGAATAGTAACAACAACAACAACAACAACAATAATAATAAGAATAATACTAGTAGTAGTAATAGTAGTAGTAGTACTAATAATAATAATAATAATAATAAAGAAAAAGAAGGAGAAGAAGAAGAAGATGATGAGAACTTTGAGATGGAATATTAACGTAACGATTAAACAATGATAATAACAAATGTCAAGGTTAGAGGTTCCACTAATGGTATGTCAAACAAGTATAGTATAAACTCTTATTATTCAATTGGAAACCACACACAAAGGAGGTTCCAATCTAATTATAGATTGCTAACATGATTACATTAGTCATCTTATTCGATTAATGCTAATACTTGTAAATCTCGTCAAGCATTCATGATTATAACTTATGTTAACAACAAATCAAGTTCCTTTCATAGCTCAGGTATCGGTTATACCATACAGTATGGGCTATGAGAGTGCCAAGTATTTGTTGTACCAAGTGTTATACAATATAAATCAAGATTAGTCATTTAATAAGCAAAGTATTAAAGAGTGAAAAAGATAACAAATACTAGTCATTTAACAAGTAAAGTATTAAAGAGTGAACAAGATAACAAATATAAAACATGTTAGTATCAAACATTAAAGTCCATATTAAGTTTACACTATACTTATTCTT
The DNA here is from genome assembly GCF_000495115.2 of Populus euphratica. Lineage (NCBI taxonomy): Eukaryota > Viridiplantae > Streptophyta > Magnoliopsida > Malpighiales > Salicaceae > Populus > Populus euphratica. The sequence goes on along the minus strand of NW_011500186.1, from coordinate 175,176 downwards.
ACACCATTAGTGTAGCCTTTTCACCTTGACATAATAAGCTTAGCTAGACATAATGAAAGAAAGAAAAATAAATAAACAAAATAAAAACATGAATAAAATAAAAGTTAGCTAAGTAAATGAAAGTAAATGAAAGGCATAAACTTGATATTAATGAAAGGAAAGCATAAACATTACAAAAAATACAAAGAGAGAAAGCAAGAGCATGATCTTGATCTGGACACCAAGATGCCTAAATGAGAAAGGAAGAGCATGATCTTGATCTGGAAACCAAGATGCCTAAATGCATGGCAAATGCCTCCTTTTATAGGCCAAAATTGGGAACTATTGATTTGATGACTAATTGATGAGTGGGTGGCCAACTCTTGACTTGGTGACAATCCTTATCTTCTCTTGTCTGCCCAAAACATCATTGATAATGTCACAATTGGAGCCCCTTGAAAACATGAAAGTTGTAGGCAATTGTCTCAGCTATCTTATGTAAAGAATTCAGCTCATTTGGACTTCTAGAACTCTAGATATGGCCAAAATACTAAATAGTGCTTGGGTTGGAGGATAGATTCGGGCTTCTTTGTTGTTGCAATAATGTGGACTTGAAAATGGCCTTTTTAGATCTTGGGCTCCATATGAAAGTTGTAGGTCTATGTCTTACCTTGCCATCCATATAAAGTAGACCTAAATCTGAGATCTATAGCTCTAGATATGAACCAATTACCGAACAGTATTCCGATTTGGATTGCACCGACATCTCTTTTCTAATTTTGGTCATCTTTTTGCCCTTGCAATTTAAGTTCTTAAAGTCATCAATCAATCCTTTCATTTATGTGATAGGCCTGCATTTAAAATGAACATTTACCACAAATTAAAAGTATCTTATATTATCAGATATATTATTATAAAACATGCTTTAGTTAAGTAGTTATTGATACTTCAAGTGCAAAATGATGATATAAAACCTTGATAAAAATGCACTTTTAAGTACTAATCATTACACAATTAGTGTAACCTTTTTATCTTGACATAATAAACTTAACTAAACATATTGAAAAGGAGAAACATAAATAAACAACATAAGAACATAAATAAGATAAAGGTTAACTAAGTAAAGGAAAGGAAATGAAAGGCATAAACAAGATATTGATGAAAGCAAAACTTAAGCATTGCAAAAATACGAAGAGAGAAAGTAAGAGAATGATCTTGATCTGGAAACCAAGATGCCTAAATGCATGGCAAATGCCTCCTTTTATGGGTCAAAATTGGAAACTATTGATATGTGACTTGGTGACAATTCTTATCCTCTATTGTCTGCCAAAAATGTCATTGAGAATGTTAAAATTGGAACCACTTGAAAACATGAAAGTTCTAAGAAATTAGAGATCATTTGGACTTCTACAACTCCAGATATAGGCCAAACACTAAACAATGTTCGGGCTGTAGAACAGATTCGAACTTCTTCATTGTTGCTATAATTTGGACTTGAAAATGACATTTTTAAAACTAAACCTCCACATAAAAGTTGTAGGCCTATGTCTTACCTTTCTATCCATATAAAGTATACCTAAATTTGAGATCTGCAGCTCTAGATATGTCCTAATTACTGAACAGTGCTCTAGTTTGGACTACACCAACATCTTTTTTCTATATTTGGCCATCTCTTTGTCTTTTCAATTTCAATACTTAAACTCATCAATTAGTCCTTTTATTTATGTGATAGGCCTACATTTAAGATGAATATTTACCACAAATTAAAGGTATATTATAATGTTTTAGTTAAGGAGTTATTGATACTTCAAGTGCAAAATAATGATATAAAACCTTGATAAAAATGCATTTTTAAGTACTAATCAGTTGGGCTATGAAAGTACCAAGTATTTATTGTACTAAGTATTATACAATAGAAATCTAGACTAACCATTTAACAAGTAAAGTATTAAAAGTGAATAAGATAACAAATACAAAACGTGTTAATATCAAACATTAAAATTGAAACTATTGATATTAATTTAACTAAGTAAAGGAAAGGAAATGAAAAGCATAAATAAGATATTAATGAAATCAAAACTTAAGCATTACAAAAATACAAAGAGAGAGAGAGCAAAAGCATGATGCTGATCTGGAAACCAAGATGCTTAAATGCATGTCAAATGCCTTCTTTTATAGGCTAACATTTGAAACTATTGATTTGATGACTAATTGTTGAGTGGGTGGCCACATCTTGACTTGGTGACAATCCTTATCTTCTTTTCTAAACAAAACATCATTGATAATGTCAGAATTTGAACCAACCTTACTCATAAAGTTCTAGAAAATTATCTCAGCTTTCTAGGAAAAAAAATTAAGGTCATTTGGACTTGAGATATAGACTGAACACTAAACGGTGTCTAGGCTGCAGGACATATTCGGACTTCTACGTTGTTGCTAAGATTTGGACTTCTAAAGAGTAGAATTGAGTCTTGTTATTCCATGAAAGTTTTAGGCCTATGTCTTAGCTTTTCATTCATATAAAACAGACCTAAATTTGAGATCTACAACTCCAAATATGACCCAATTACCAAACAATGTTCCAGTTTAGACTGCACCAGCATCTATTTTCTAAGTTTGGCCCTCTTTTGACAAAGAAATAGAGGTTCATAAGCCAGCAACGAAAGAGGAGTCAAATGAATTTTCTAAGGTTGATAAAGCACAGTGAGCATTGCATGGTAGATTAACTAAAAAAGACTCCAACGACGATTTCCTTCATGTCTTTGATACACAGCTCTAAGCCCCATCAAAATGCCTTGTAAAAGGTACTGAATGAGGTATTGTACCCTAGGATATTGAACAAAAAACCATGGAGCACCTAGTAGGGAGAATCCATGCATCAAATTATCTATGCTTCATGGCTGATGAATTAGATGCTGAAGGAACTAGACATAATAAGACTTTGAATATCATCGTTAAACGCAAATATTGCTTTATTGAAAAGGTACTCGTTTGTCGCGGGGTGTGCGAGCATCGTCTAGTGATGGTGGAGGCTCTTGTCGTGCCTCCAGATGGGGAGTGTTGTGTGTTGGAAAATTATGATTAATTTTTGGGAGTCACCACCTAGTATTACAGTTATTAGGAACCTATGGTCTACGAGAGTTTGAGTAAAGGATTGGTTGTGCAAGGGGAAGACGCATCACCCCCAATGCACCCTACCTAGAGTAAGCTGTATTGTTGTTTAAGTCAGGTTTCTATTTGCTAGTCTTTTCTAAGGCTCAAAGTAGATCTCTCTTCATGAGAGAGTAAAATTGATAGAAAAATGTTTGAGAAAATCACAAATTTTTCAAAAGGACTTTTTAGATTTTTTGGAATTTTTTCGGAGAAAATCAGTGTTTTAATATCGAATATGTATTTTACAATGTAAATATACAACCTGATATTAATAAAACAATATTTGAGAAAATCACAATTTTTTCGAAAGGACTTTTTTTTAATTTTGGAATTTTTCACAGAAAATCAGTATTTTAATACCGGATTTGTATTTTACAGTGTAAATATACAACCCGATATTATGTAAAATTGATAGAAAAATGTTTGATAAAATCACAAATTTTTCAAAAAGACTTTTCAAATTTGTTTTTGGAATTTTTTTAGAGAAAATCAGTATTTTAATACCGAATTTGTATTTTATAATGTAAATCTACAACCCGATATTATGTAAAATTGATAGAAAAATGTTTGAGAAAGTCACAAATTTTTCAAAATGACTACAATTTTTTTTTGAATTTTTTTGGCTTTTTCAATATAATATATTATTATAATAAATAAAATAGAAAAAAAGAAAAAAAAATCTACATAGGCTGGGCCGGCCCAACTAATTTGGGCTGAGCTCAGACATGGCAGTGGTTGGGCCGGACTCGGCCTGAAACTTTTTATTTATTTCTTTAGGACCGGGCCAGACCTAGCCCAAAATTTTGGGCTGGGCCAGATACGGCCCATTATAATTCACACCCATTGTTCATGTGAATAGTAAGACGTGAATTATAATTCACACCTACTGTTCATGTAGTGGCGTGAAGAAGGCGAGAGGAGGAAGAAGAAGAGAGAAGTTACCTAGCGCGAGGGTGGTCCGACACGGTGCAAGCGGTGGCAACGGTGGAGAGATGCCGGGGTGGATGCTAGCGGCGGGGAAGAAGAAAGAAGAAAAATCATCGAGAAGGGAGAGAGAGAAAGAGAGACGGTACAACAGACACAGGTGGTGTTTCAGGGGCTACCGGAGGTGGAGGTGACATCCAGAAGATAGGAAACGGTGGTGGTGGTGGCTGTAAGCCGCGGCGGAGAGAGAAAGAAGGAAAAAAAAAGGTGTTGCAGGAAAATTATGTAGGGAAGGCTGGTTTTTTGCCAACTCTGGGTTCGATTTTCTTCTCCCTCAGGTCATTAACGGAGCCTCTATTTATTGGCGGTGGAAGAGGGCAATCTTGTCTACACAGGGGAATAAATTCCAGCCCTTGATTCAATTGGGAAAGATCCCAACCGTTGGCTCAAAATAGGCACCTTGAGTTATCAATTCTGCAGAAAAAGCTTCCTGAGTTGTCCTCTTTGGGGTGGTGCCACATCCGTTTATTTACCAGTGAACCGGCGCCGGCCATACCCTAATGTAGAGGGATTTATGGTGATCACTTTTGTGCAAGTTTTGACAAATTGGTGGACGTTAAGTGCATTAAATGCACCTACAAATGAGATAAACAAACTAGTTTTTTCAAAAAACTAAAGAAGATAATGAACAGTCACCAGACGACGGGTTGTTCGGTCCTCTTGTTTTTTTTTTTTTATAAAAACGGCTCCGTTTTGGACTGAAATAGGGATTTTTACTAAATTTCAATTCAGTCCTTTTCTTTCAATTTCTTTCAATTGAACCCCTAATTGACTCTAAACTTTAGATTTAACGCAATTAAGCCCCTGTTGAACTTCAATTGAAACCCTGAAGTTAAACGCCTTTTACAATATGGTCCTTGGTCTCGGATTTTGTCAATTGAACCCCTAATTGACTATTCAACTTTCAATTTCTTCAATTTTACCCCCGATCTTTGTCAATGGTCCCCCTATAGTTTGATGTCTTTTGCATAATGATCCTTAGTCTTGGATTTTGCCAATTTAGCCCCTAATGGACTCCAAAACTTCAATTTTCTTGCATTTTT
>NW_011500186.1:169316-169812 GCF_000495115.2 Populus euphratica | reverse complement strand
TTTATACAAATTCATCCAATAATCATTTAATTTTGACCTTGAATTTGCATTGTTTCCTCCATTTTTGGGCATAAAGGGGTACAATTAGGCCTTGCATTATCTTTAAAAATTACAGCTTGACTTTCTGGCCTACTTTCTCCACGTTGTCAGTCTTTATTTGATTTTTATTTTTGAAAAATAAATTGATTTTTGGGGAATACCCCAGAATTGGGTTATGACATCGTTGATAATGGCTCGACTCTTAACGTATTGTCGAAACACATACTAAAAGAAATGCAAGTCGATGAATCTCATATGAAGCCTAGTTCCATGATGGCAATAGCATATGATGGCCTACTGATTAGTACTTAAAAGTGCATTTTTGTCATGGTTTTATATCATCATTTTGCACTTGAAGTATCAATAACTCCTTAACTAAAGCATGTTTTATAATAATATATCTAATAATACTTAATACCTTTAATTTATGGTAAATGTTCATTTCAAATGCAGGCCT
>NW_011500186.1:150573-168340 GCF_000495115.2 Populus euphratica | reverse complement strand
ATTGTTGTTGTTGTTATTGTTGTTTTATAATTTTTTTTTATAATTTGTACAATTAACCTCCTTGTGGTTCGACCCCGGTCTTGCCGGGTTATTTATTACTTCGACACTCCTGCACTTGGGAGAAGACATCAACCTTTTAGTCGTGTCACCTACCTAGATAAATCATTAGGACTTTGATGGTAGAGTTGTATGTGGGACCATAAATGTTCTTAGCGGCATTCCAAGTTATAGATATCCACTCTTCCTATAGTATATTACTAGGAAGGCTTTGGATTCATGTAGCTAGGGCGGTAACTCCATCATTACACTAGTGTTTGAAATATATTATGAACAAGATATTGATAACCGTTAAAGTAGAGGAAACAGTCTTTATGGTAAAGAATGTGGCCATAACTTTCCTAGAGGAGGAGGATTGCATGGATGAGAATCTTTGTGCCTTTGAGATTGACTGAGTGGGTAACTGAAAGCATAGTGTTAAGAAAGCTGAGGATTTCAGAAGCAGCAAGGATGGTAGCTAAATTATTATTAGAACGTGGAATCCCATTCCATTTCCTAAAGCAAACATATATGATGCAACTAGATAATGGAGCAGAAGATATTGTTCAAAGGTTGGTAGCTGCGAGCACCAACACCGTGGAGGAAGTTATGGTGGAAAGAAGTGACACGAAAATAGTAGTTGAAAGGGAAGATGAAGCATTACTACAACTGATTATTCATATTCTAGAAGAACTCCCCGCCAAGACTTTTGTATGAAGGTTGGCCTAAGGTAAAAAGTTTCAAAACTGGGTGACCTAAAAAGCTCCAGTAGTGTTTAAAATGTAAACTCACTTTGTTTGCCTTCACATGCCTCTGTCGTTGTTTTATTTGCTTTTGTCATTCTGATTGATAATCAAGGCTCATGATGTCAGCTAGATTTTGTCTTTGTCATTGAGCCCACTTTTATCCTAATCAATGAGATGTTTTTCTCTACATTCATTTGTCTTTTTTTATTCTTACTTTTACATCAAACATTTTTCGCTTTTAGGAATCTTGAAAGTGGATCTTCTACAACATCACATATATTTAACATCAATAATGAATGGCCAAACTTTAATGAATATGTGATCATGATGGAAGAAAAATAATGGGATGAAAGCAATATCAAAAAATTCACAAAGCTAGTATAGGACTTTGATCATGCCTAAGAAAGGACGGAGTTGATAGCTTTACTACATGAATATATAGATGTTTTTGCTTGGTCTTACAAGGATATGCCTAGGTTGAACATAAATATCATGGTACACAAGATCCCATTAGAGGAAGGTTGTAAACAAGTCAAGCAGAAGTTGAGAAGAGCATATCCAACTATATGGATTAAAGTGAAAGCAAAACTCAAGAAACAATGGAATGATGAATTCCTATAAGTTGTTAATACTCGTAGTGGGTATCTAGCATTATTGTTGTAACTAAGAAGGAAAGGAAGATTAAAGTTTTTATTGACTTCTAGAATTTGAACAAAGCTAGCCTCAAAGATGATTTTCCACTACCCCATATAGACATTTAGTTGACAATTCTACTTGTAGTTCCATATATTCATTTATGGATGGTTTCTCATGATACAACTAAATAAAGATCGTTCTAGAAGACAAGGTAAAAAAGATTTTTATCACCCTTTAGGGGACCTACTGCTACAAGGCTATGCTGTTTGGTTTAAAGAACACATGAGCCACCTATCAGAGAGCCATGGTGACTCTATTTCATGATATGATACACAAAGAAATTGAAGTGCATGTAGATAATATAATTTCCAAGTCAAAAGAGGAAGAAGATCATATCAAGGTATTAAGGAAGTTATTTGAGAGATTGAGAAAATATGAACTAAGGCTCAACCCTAAAAAATGTTTATTTAAGGTTAAGTCCGGTAAGCTACTAGGATTTGTAGTCAATAGCAAAGGTATAAAGGTGGATTCTAATAAAGTAAAAGTCATCCAATCCATGCCAACCCCAAAGTTAGAGAAATAGGTGAGGGGATTCTTGGGGAGGCTGAACTATATTGCCCGATTTATAGCTCAACTAACTACCACATGTGAATCTATCTTCTGACTATTAAGGAAAAAGAATTATGGGACTCGAAATGAGGAGTGTGAGGAGGCGTTCAATAAAATCAAACACTATTTGCAAAGTCCTTCTTTACTTGTTCCTCCTATGTCAGGAAGGTAGTTAATATTGTATCTAATAGTGATGGAAACAACTATGAGATGTGTACTGGGATAGCATGTTGAAACAAGGAGGAAAGATAGGGCTATTTATTACTTGAGTAAGAAGTTCACTAAATGTGAGTCTAGATACATGGTAATAGAGAAATTATGTTATGTACTAGGATGGGTGGCAAAAAGATTACAACATTATATGTTATATCACACCACTTAGTTGAATTGAAAAATGGATACACTAAGATACATATGTAACAAGCCTTATCTCTCCAGTCGAATTGCAAGATGGCAGATTTTGTTAAATACCCTAAATCTCCTAAATTCAACTATTACTAGAAAAAATCCCCTAAAATCTCTCATCATTAACCGACCACTAGCTTTATTTAATTATCAAAAATTTTACTTCAATTACAATAATTTAATTACTTTACTCAAATTTTCACATTATTCCCCATGAAAAATTACAATAAATTTTTATTTCCCCTAAATTTATTCAAGAACCTTAACTTTTCAATTTTAAAAATTCAATCAATTAAATTCTAAACACCTCCCAAATCAAGATTCCAACTCCTCCTCTTCTTTAATCATGGTCGAACTTCCTCTCTCCTTTTCTACTGACCTTCACTTGACTTTTTTCTTCCTTCTAATTAATGCTTACTAAGCTTAATTAATGTTCCCTTGAGATCTTCTCTTAAGATTTAATGTTTTCTTTACAATTTTATCTCTCTCACATGTAAATGGTAGTTTTCCTCTTTCTTTTTTCTCTCTTTCTCTTCTTGCTCGGGCGAACACATGCACACTTACACACACACACACAAACTTTTTACTAAATTCCCTCTATCACCTAAGTAGTAAATTTCATGTTATCGGGATAAAATTCCTGGATCCCAGCATTTGTCTTTATAAACTTTTTTACACGGGTGAATTTGAATTTCATTTAGTTATATATTGATAATTTTATTTTCAGGTAACTCACTCTTAATAATATTTTATTCACATTTCTGTATTTTTTTTCATATTTTGTTCATTCTAACACTTATTTGTTACTTCTATTAAATTCATTTTATAAACACTTAATTACTTTTCTGTCTAATTTTGAATCGAGGTTTACATTGTAAATCTAACCTAATATAATAGATCCTATAAACTCTAAAGATATAAGTGCCTGAGTTAAAGCAAAACAAAATTGATTAAAATCAATTTTAATGAAATCAACAAAATAATAATAATGAAATCATTTCAAAAAAATATTTTAAATCATAATTTTCAGTTACATTTGACATGGGATAAATGATTTTTTAACGAATTTTATTCTTAGATGTCAATCAAATTGCCTTGAGAAAACAAATATTTTCATATCATAAATATTTGATTATGGTTTTATTATTCATGGTCTACATAGGATAAATAAATCATCATTGGTTTTATCCTTAAAATTTGAACAAAAATAATAATAAAATGACTTGGTAAAATTATTTTTTTTTCTTTAAAATAAATAATTATCTAAGTCTTGGTTAAGGATTTTATATTTATGATAGGCTAAGAGTAAATATACTAACATTTGGCATTATCCTCAGAAAGTTGATTAAAAGGATAATAAAGTTTCTTAATATGAAACTTTATCATAAATATATGTATGAAAAAGTATTTTTGGGACATGTTAATATAGAATAAATGAATTATCAATGGACATTTTTCTAGAAAATTGCTTAATAGATAATATAAATATTTAACATGTAATTTTATATTGGATTTTTAGTTAATTATCGAAGGAAAAAGAACACTTACAAGTTGTGATGACAAGCAAAACGAACAAGAATGTCATTGAAAACGAAACCTTCTCCATATCTTAATTCTTAATCTGAGTTTTTCCAAGATTTTGGGTATTTTGCTTGTTGTGTGATGACTTGAGTTTCTATGAATGATGTTTATATAGACACAATTAATTAAGTTATTTGTGTCGTCGATTTATTTCCAAACTATTTTTTTTTTTAATTAGGTATGTTATCTTGTATTTAGATTACACCATATCTCATTTATAATGAACTTACTAACATTGAACACTACAAATAATGCTATTTAAAGAATTAATATCCGAGACTCGAACCAAAATAGAATTGAACCAAAATAGAATCAAACCAAAATAGCATGGATTTATTTCCAATTTAACAACCATTCTTACCATATATATATATATAATTGAAGAGGTTCTAAATAATTGGTTAATATCTTGCTTCTATGAATATGATTCATTCTTTCTTTCTTTTCTATGGAAATATAGGTTGAGGAAGAAGATGGCAAATAGTGCCATCAAAATGACATCGTTTGCTATCTCTTTCTGTTTTTTTGTTTTTAGTTAGGAAAAATTGAATTTAAAAAATAAACAATTAGTCATCAAATCAATAGTTTTAAATTTTGGCGTATAAAAGAAAAGTATTTGTCATGCATTTAGGCATCTTAGTTTTTAGATCAAGATCATGCTCTTGCTCTTGTTTTTTATATTTTTATAATACTTAAGTTTTGCTTTCATTAATCTCTTGTTTATGCCTTTTATTTTCTTTCCTTTAGTTAATTAACTTATATCTTACTTATGTTTCTCTTCTTCATTATATTTAGTTAAGTTTGTCGTATATGTTTGGCATCGCAATGATCGTCCACCCTCTAGGAAAAAAATGGTGTATTTCTTGAAAAATATGAATTCCTTGTCTCTTATAAGTGAAAAATTGGAATGGGAGTCGCGACCTTGTGTTCTGATCACTAGGAACCTTAATTGGTCTCAAAGATGGGGTACGGAGACTGATTGCGTAAATGAAAGATATTAGTACCCTAACTATGCCCTATCTAAGGTAAACTACATTATTTTATTTGATAAAATCTAAGGTCATGTTGTGGTGTCTAATTGTTAGTCTATTTAAGGTTTAAGAAAAGTCCTTCTTCATATGGAGATCCTTATCTTATCAGGTAAAAACCTAACTGTTCTATATCATTAATAAAAACAAATATATTTTTAATATCAGGAATATGTTTTACGTACAAATTCATAAAACCTGATACTAAAACAAAACAAAATAATTTTTTTATATATATGTAATTGATGAGGTTCCAAAAAAATTATAGTCTAGAAGAAGGGCTTTCATGCTAAACAATTGGTTAATATCTTAGTTCTAAAAATATGATTCATTTTTTTCTTATATCAAAATGTAAGTTGGGGAAGATGATGGCAAACAGTGCCATCAAAATGATATCGTTTGCCGCCTTTTTCTGTTTTTTTTTTTAGTTAGTAAAAATTGAATTTAAAAAATAACTCAAAAATAAATTATGACATGAAATAAAAATAAATTATGACATGAAATAAAAAGAAAAGACCATATTTGTCTAATAATGAGCAAGCACCACAGGATCATTTATAAGACAGCAGAGGAGATGAGCAGCAAACCACCTACACTTCAACAAAGAACCACAGCAACCAAAGGTAATCCCAAAAGAGCCTTCAACAGCGAACAAACAGCCCACAGTAGACCTGGAATCAAGAGACAAGTCAGCAGCAAACAAAGCTTGGAATCTCATCAACTCCAGCATATCAATTAAACCTGCGGTTAGTAGCAGCCAATCAACTAACCAGCAGCAGACTGGTAATAAAAACCTGTAACAAACAAAACTTGAAAATTCATCAACTCCAGCATACCAACCCAACATATATAGAGCAACTAGAAATACTAGCAGCCACCTTTGAAAAGCTGAGCAAACTATACTGCATAAAGCAATAACATGAAGGATCTATTGCAGCTGCAATCAGCACATCCAACAACAGGGAGGACTGTCGGTGGGAAAGATCAGTAGTGGTTGCTTGAGAGAATAAAACATACTATTTTATTTTAATAACAAGAAGCTTGTAATTACAAAAAGCTTTTTAAACAAACACTTTATTTCTCTTTAATGTTTTTTTATTATATTTTTCACATGTAATAGTATAAACTTAATTATCTATTTATACACAAATTAAAAGTAAGACTTAGGTGTCTAATGATTGGTGGTGGTGTAAAGGTGGTTGGCAGTTACGGTTGGTGATGGCAATCGAGATATATCATGTCAAGTATGAACTTTAATCTAATAAATATCTCTCTTCAATGGCTTTATAAGTTGTCTACTTACTGTGTGATGGGTTTCTTATCTTTGCTTATGTCGATTTCAGAAAATGGTGGCGGAATGACTCTTGAAAAGGTGAGAGCATCCTTGCCATTTGGATGTTCTACAAAAAATGAAGTGGCTAACTTTTCTATTATAGTCTCCTTGTATTAAACTTTCAATCTCTATAATATCAATTGCAGACCTGTGGTGGTCAGCCTATGGAAATTGTTGCCACGAGAAGCAGAGATTAGCTATTCGCATCTTGAGCCAGACTTGTGATGGGTTTGTCAGATACTGACTAAACAGGAGCCTGGGTAAACAAAAAAAAAAAAAAAGAAGCTTGATAAACAAGCAACATAACCAACTTGAACAAGATCGTTTCTGAAATCTTGTGTTTGTTCATAACAATCTGCAACTAGAAGAAACCAACAAAATGAAACGAAAGGTTGGGGGCGAGATTGATAGCGGAGGTCCATCAGGATCTTATGTTGATATTTATGGTATTCATCAAGTTTGCAATAATAACAAATTCTGACTACCTGGGATTTCGTCCTCTCAGATCTTTGGTAGAATTTGATTGTCCAGGATCAACATTAGATCAAGCACAGAATTGGACAGACTCCGTCTACTTATGAACCAATTACTCTTTCTTTGCCTAAATGGAGCAATTAGACGGAAAAAGAAAAGGTAAAAGTTGCTCGCTAATGTTGTTTCGACCATCTCATATGATGAACCTCGCCTCTACTATTATTCTCTTCTTTTTTTGCAGCCATTAGCCCGTCTCAGTTCATCAATGGATGAAATTTCAGCATGACAAATACAATACACAATCATTTTAATCTTGATTGGCCTGCCTTCGCAGCTAGCTTGGTGCATGGAAGAAGACGGGTTGGGAAAATTAAAAATAAATAACTGGACACCAATCTAACCAGATTAATTCATAATTCATAAGTTCCAATTCTTTTTTCTCTTTGTGCAATCAAAATAAGGATCAAGCAATCAACAAAAATAAAAATCAACACCAAGATTTTTACGTGGAAAACTCGACGCGAGAAAAACCATGGAACTATAGTCTATTTAAAAACTTCGATTATCAACAAATAATAGGTTCACAACTATTCTTTCTTAGATTCAATTAAGGGTTACAACATACATATCATCAAGAACAACTTATTCTTAGAATACAATAAGATTGAGGAGAGAAATGTTTGAGAAATGCCCACAACACTGATAGCCCTGTTTTCTGTCAAAATGACCAACTTCCACATCACCAATCTCCAATCCAATCGTTCAAAATGAAGAGTAACGTGTCTAGAACCTGCTATCAAAATCTCAACCCTATCCAACGATGAACGAGCTGGAAATCAAAAAAAGAAGACGAATAATTTAGTTATCTCAACTTCATCTCTTTCTCCTATTTGTCTCCTCTCTCTTTTGTTAAAATTGCTATTATCTCCTACAGTAGCAAACATAATTAAACCAGAGAGGCAACCAACTGCCTCTCTTCTTAATTAATATGGTGGTCCCACCATCATATGGTGCAGAACCACACACAACAAATCTCTCCCTCATGCACCAAGTGAGAAATTCGTCATACTGGCGATCAACATATAAGCTTTAATTTAGGAGGCTCTACCAAGCTTGCTTCTCTTCTGCAAAATTCAAACTTCTCTCTCGGTAGAGGTTTGGTCATCATGTCTGACACGTTATTATCAATATGGATCTTCTCAACAACAAATGACTTCATTTCCATAGCATCTCAAATTCATTGATATCTAACCTCAATGTGCTTTGATCGAGAGTGAAAAGTAGGATGCTTACTGAGATGTATTGCACTTTGACTATCATAGTGTAACACAAACTTCCTTTAAACTAGGCCAAATTCATGCAAGAACTTCTTCATCCATAACAACTATTTAAAATAACTTCTTCATCCATAACAACTATTTACCCCCTTTAGTAAAAACAATATATTTAGCCTCTATAGTGGATAATGCAATATATTTTTGCAACCTTGATTGACATGAGACTGCTCCCCCTACAAACTTCATCAAGTATCATGATGTGGACTTTCTAAAATCAACATAACTAGTCATATCTGTATTTGTGTATCCATCCAATACAGGTTTATTATTACCAAAACATAAGTTGAAACTAGAAGTACCTTTAAGATATTTGAGTATCCATTTCACTACTAACCAATGTTCTTTACTAGAATTGGAAAGGAACCAACTAACCATACTAACTGCATGAGCTATATCCAACATTGTGCAAACCATAATATACATCAAGCTACCAATTATTGATGCATAAGGAACCTTTTTCATCTCATATCTTTCTTCATCACTTGAAGGAGACTACTTAGAACTTAGTTTAAAGGCTTGTAAGTGGAGAACAAACAGGTTTAGAGTTGTTCATGTTGAATCTCTCAAGTACCTTTTGAACATATCTCTCCTGAGATAGCCAAAGTTTCTCCTTCTTCCTGTCACGTGTGATCTTCATGCCAAGAATCTGTTTTATAGGTCCTAAGTCTTTCATTGCAAAATATTTGCTTAACTCTTCCTTTAAAATATGAATCTTCTTAACATCATGTCCAACAATCAACATATCATTCATATACAATAAAAGAATAATAAAGCTTCCATTTGAAAACCTTTTCATAAATACATAATGATCAGAAGTGGTTCTATCATAACCATGATCCACCATGAAAAAATCATGTACCACTGTCTTGGAGCTGACTTTAATCCATATAAACTCTTTTTCAACTTGTAAACCAGTTGCTCTTTGCCTTTTATTTCAAACCCTTCAAGCTGCTCCATATGGATCTCTTCATCTAAATCACTATGGAGAAAAGCAATTTTCATATCAAGTTGTTCAACTTCAAGATTCAAACTAGCAACTAAACTATGTACAACTCGGATTGAAGACATCTTGACCACTGGTGAAATGATTTCTTCAAAATCAGTACCCTTCTTCTTACCGAAACTTTTCACAACCAATCTTGCCTTGTACCTTGGCTACAAGCAATGTTCATCAATTTTCAACCTAAACACCTATTTGTTCTTGAGTGCTCTCTTACTTTTAGGAAGCTTCACTAACTCAAAAGTATGGTTTTCATACAAGGATTTCATCTCTGCTTGCATTGCTTGTAACCACTCACTTTTCTTCTCATGTGACATAGCTTCATCAAAGCATTCTGGCTCTCCCCCATTAGTAACCAGCACATACTCATGAGGAGAATATCTGGTGAAAGGTTGACGAGGTCTCGTTGACCTCCTCAATTATGGCTCATCTAGACTTCTTGCATAACCTGTTCAGGAATAACATCAATATCATCATTAGTTGATTTAGGATCACCAACTAGTGGCTCAATAAGAAATCCACCGTTATCATTATTATACAAATCTCCCCCATGATTAGCAGGCATCAAAGGTAACTGTGAAGGAGGTCTTGGATTTGAATTAGAAGGAATAAAAACAATAGACTTTGTTTTCTCTTTTTGTTTAAAGTCTTCAATGGTTTGATCTTCAAAGAAGATAACATCTCTGCTTCTCATAATTTTCTTCTCCTTTGGATCTGACAATCTATAGCCACTCATCATCTTCAGAGCCCAAGAAAATACACTATTTTGTCTTACTATCAAGTTTAGACCTTTCATCCCTAGGAACATGTACGAATGCTCTGAATCCAAACACTCTTAAGTGTGCATAAGAGACATTCTTTCCCTTTTAAACTCTATCTAGAACATCAAAATCAAGAGAAACTGATGGAGAAAGGTTAATCATGGCAACTGCAGTCTTCATTGCCTCATCCCAAAAGGACTTAGGCAACTTTGCATGAGAAAGCATACATCTAATTCTTTCAACAATGGTTTTGTTCATTCTCTAAACCACTCCATTCTACTGTGGAGTCTTAGGAACTATCTTCTCTTCTCCAACTTGATACCATATTCGCTGCAATACTTCTTAAAAGGACCCTTGTATTCATCACCATTGTCAACTCGAATACATTTTAGCTTTCTACCAGTTTCTCTTTCAACTTTGGCATAAAAATCCTTAAAGACATTAAGCATTTGATCTTAGATTTCAAATAAATAGCCTAAATTTTTTCTAGAGTGATCATCAATGAAACTAATAAAGTACAATGCATCCCAAAAAGACTTATCAATCATATAGAAAACATTAGTATGAACTAAATTAAGAACATATGATCTTCTATGTGAAGGTGATCTTTGAAATGCAACTCTATGTTATTTACCAACTAAACAATAAGTATATGTGTTCAAGTTCATATCTTTTAATGGAAGGTAGTTCTTCTTAGCAAGTATGCCAAGGCCTTTCTCACTTAAATGTCTAAGTCATTTATACCATAAATCAGTAGAGCAATCTTTAATTGCATTCACCTCCCCTTTGATCACCTTGGCTGATGACATGTGGAGACCCCTCTTCTTCCCTTTAGTAATAATTAAAGAATTTTTGAAGAGCTTTAATTTACCATCTTCAAAGTAATTGTGATAGCCCTTTGATCACCTTGGCTTATGACATGTGGAGACCCCTCTTCTTCCCTTTAGTAATAATTAAGGAATTTTTGAAGAGCTTTAATTTACCATCTTCAAAGTAATTGTGATAGCCTTCTTCATTAAGAGTACTTGTAGAGATCAAGTGTAGGCACAAATCAGGCACATGTCTAACATCTTTGAGTAGCAACTTGCACCTAGTATTGGTTTCCAACTAAATATCTCCAATACCCACAACACTAGTCATCCCTTAATTTCCTATTTTCTATTAAAACGATTAGCTTCCATACCACCAATCTTCTATCCAACTATTCAGAATGAAGAGTAGCATGTCTAAAAGCTGTTTTCAAAATCTCAGTCTAATCTAATGGTGAACAAGCTGGAAATCAAAGAAAGAAAACAATCAATTCAACTATCTCAACTTCCTCTCTTTCTCCTATTTTTCTCCTCTCTTTTGTTAAAATTGCTACTATCTCCTATAGTAGTAAACACAATTAAATCAGAGAGGCATCCAACTGCCTCTCTTCTTAATTAATATGGGGTTCCACTATCACACGGTGGTAGGATCACACACAACAAGATGGTACTCAATCAATTAGGACCACACACAACAAGATGGTACTCAATCAATTAATGATCATCTCATTTCTTATCTTTTCCATTTGAATTTCCTTATGCATATATCCCTGAAATCGTGATTTATTTTTGAAAACATTGGGATTCATTAAGTTCACTTACCCCCTTCATTTTATTTTTTTTCTAGTGAAGTTTTCATAGTTTTGGCGGTCCAAGAAATGTTCAGTGCTTCCTAAAAAAAATATTATATCCTTAGGCATGATGAATTATCCAAGCTATAATTTTCAATTACAAACTTCGTAATTATAATTAATAAAATTTCTTTGTTAGTATAGGATTACAAAAACTATAATATCTAAGAGGGGTGAATTTCATGTTCCACTAATATTACTAAATAAAGCAATTTAATTTAATTAAACATAATAACTAACTATATAATTAAAGTTCTTATAATAAATAGGTGGGAGAGAATTTGCAAGCTTGATTTTAATGTGGTTCGACAAATTTACATTCATACTTCAAATACCAAACTTTTCTTGAGAATTGTATTCCTTTATTAGTCAAGGTCCAAAAATACAATAGCTACTTGATGAATTTATACTAAGTTTTTTACACCATTTAAAGATATTTACTCATGAAGATTTTTCTATATCTTGAAGATATACTCTCTTCAAGATTTTCTATCGATGAAAACACATCACCAATTCCAAGAGTTTTTACCTAACTCTTAAAGGTTTACAAGAGTGATTTTATTATCACCATTAACTATTATCTTTCTATGGAAATTGAATGGTGAAATTTCTACAAAATTGGCACTAATTGAGTCATTTGTATGAATCAATCAATCGATTCATACAAAACAAAAATAAAAAGAGAGAAAGCAAGAGCAAGATCTTGATTTGGAAACCAAGATGTCAAAATGCATGGAAAATACCTCCTTTTATAGGCTAAAATTGGGAACTATTGATTTGATGACTAATTGATGAGTGGTGGTCAACTCTTGACTTAGTGACAATCCTTATCTTCTCTTGTTTGCCCAAAACATCATTGATAACGTCAGAATTGGAACCACTCATAAAAGTTGTAGGAAATTATCTCAGCTTTCCAAGAAAAAACAATGGAGGTCACTTGGACTTCTAGAACTCCAGATATGAGCTAAACACTAAACAGTGCTAGGGCTATACGACAAATTCGGACTTCTTTATTGTTACCATAATTTGGACTTGAAAATAGCCTTTTTAAATCTTGGGTTCCATATGAAAGTTGTAGGTATATGTCTTACCTTTCCATCCATATAAAGTAGACCTAAATCTGATAGCTACAGCTCCAGATATGACCCAATTACCGAATAGTGTTCTGGTTTGGACTGCACCAACATCTCTTTTCTACGTTTGGCTATCTCGTTGTCCTTTCAATTTTAGTTCTTAAACTCATCAATCAATCCTTTCATTTATATGATAGGCCTATATGAACATTTACTATAAATTAAAGGTATCTTATATTATTAGATATGTTATTATAAAACATACTTTAGTTAAGGAGTTATTGATACTTCAAGTGCAAAATGATGATATAAAACCTTGTTAAAAATATACTTTTAAGTACTAATCACATCCCCTAACTAGCTTATTAACAATCCCTAATAATCAAAGCGTTAAAATAGAAAAACAATTTGTAAATTCCACAAAGCAAGGTATTCATCATTCAACTTCCATTAATCTATCCAGATAAAAAAACTCTCATTAAATTTATATATCTACTCAATACCTCTTAAACAAGATATTAATAAACCTTTATTTTATGCTCAAAATATCAACACATAGTTATGGGGCTTTTCTTGAAAGAAAACAAAATTTTTGTTCTAATGTTTAAGATTAACTTCCTTAGGTTAGGATTATTATTTTTTTCTTTTTTTAATATATATACATATAACTTAAAACTCCATGCATCTTTAACCGATGTAACGAGCTTTTGGCTAATGACTCTCAAACTAGTTGATCTTAGGGTATTAGGTGTTGAGACACCCCTACGAGCTTAGTAACTCGAGTTGCCGATACTGATACGTAGATAGTGCAATGTTTGATTTTCTTAAGCTTTTCTCCTCAACCTATATAATAAGCATTGGGCTAATAGCTCCCAAGTCAGTTGTCTTTAGAGTATTAAATGTTAAAACACCCCTTTGGGCTTAATTGCTTAGGTTAGGAAGGCTACGAAACCAAACTTATCTATATTTTTATTATCATCATTTTTATTTGCTCGTTTTTTTGTTTTTCTTTTATTTTTTTCAAATTATATACTATCCCTTTCCTTTTGTTGTTACCTTTAACAAAAGAACATAAATAATATAATAATCCAATATGCAACCCACAATCATATGTTAAAGTGTGTGTGTGTAAATTAAGGTTTAAGAATACATGAAAAATAAGTATATAAATTAAAGGTATCTTATATTATTTGATATATTATTATAAAACATGCTTTGGTTAAGGAGTTATTGATACTTCAAGTGCAAAATGATGATATAAAACCATGATAAAAATACACTTTTAAGTACTAATCACTAAGGTAGAAAGATAGAGTACAGAAGATATCACCTAAAATAACGAACACTAACAAACCTAAAACACACTTAAACAAATACAAGAAACAACAAAACATAAATATTATGTTATTAATAAAACCAAAAGACACAAAGATTCACAAATAAAGACTCAAATTCAATCTAAGCTTTTCCAATGATGTGCCCTTATGCTAAAGCTTTGGGAACGACCCCCAAAACTTGACTACCTACTAAAAATATAGCTATTGACACACCTCTCATTAACCCAAGATTGCCTCCCCCATACACTAAATGAATCTTTCTATCAGCTAGCACCTAACCAAGATGATTTGCTGATTCTAAAAAGTTCTTTTCTTTCCTAGGACTAGATCCATCGAAAACACAAATATTTTTTATGTGATGACCCGAGGAACTTGCCATTTCTATACACTTCTATATTTTTTAAATGTATGGGTTGAGTAGAAATGAAAGGAAGAAAGAGAGGATTTTATAGATGAGAAATTAAAAAGACAATCATACCACCTATATATAGGTCAGTTAGAGTCTCACACACACTCTCTCTTTTTATTTATTTATTTATTTATTTTTGAAAAAGCATATGTATGTATAGGTAGTTGTGATTGTGGCTCACACCTTTCCTTGGTTTTACATCCAAGAACGACTTAAACGCTCTCTATGGGTCAGGGATAGGCTTCCCATCCAGTTTTCTTAAAAACTAGCAAACAGGGTCTTTTTTAGTTAGATTCCCAAAACTAAGTTGATCATATTCTTTATGAAAATGAGGCCATAAATCATGAATTGCATGATGCACATCTCCACTAGGATGCGTCAAGAGTTAATAGAAGATTATTTAAAGACTCCTTACTCAGGTCATCCTTAATGAATTATATTTTATCTTCATGGTTTATAGATACCATTCCTAAAGAACGACATTGTGTATTACAAGTCCATCTAGCACATCGATAACAGACTTCTAGTCGTTTTGCACGACGTTTCTTTGCAAAAGTGATTTTACCTGTTCCAAGCATGTGTGAAATGAAGGAGTTAGAGGACTCACCTGATAATCAAACCTTTGCTTCAATCAACCAGCGAATATCTTCAGGAATTCCATGATTCATTAACAATCTCAATCTTGCACATCTAGCACGGTAAATTTTTGTAAGCGCATTCTGAGGCAGAGTAGGAAAATACTTTTTCAATTTTTCAAGATTAGGGTCCATTTTTAAATGAGAATTGGAAGAGAGATTTAAAGAATTGCACAAATATATACACAGATATCAGTTATTATGGGAAACTGAAAGAACCGACTTAAGTCACGGAGTACCATTATCCGCTATTTGACCGGGGTGAGAGAAACTAGCAAAAATAACTTAAAAAGAAACATTGTCATTCTTTAGATTCTCAATATCACAGGCCTTATATGGATACACATGTTTCACAATAAAAGGATCGCTTCATCTTGATCTTAGTTTTTTAGGAAATAAATGCAGTCGAGAATTATAAAGTAAGACTTTTTGACCAACATTGAATGTTTTTCTCATTATTTTTTTGTCATGAAACTCTTTGATTCTTGCTTTATGAATTCCTGAATTTTCATATGCATCATTTCTTATTTTCTCAAGCTCATTTATTTGTAATTTTCGCAGTTGACTAGTATCATCAAGATTTGAATTGAAAGCTTTAATAGCCCAATAAGCTTTATGTTCAAGTTCCATAGGCAAGTGACAAGGTTTTTCATAGACTAGTCTATAAGGTGACATACCTAATGATATTTTATAAGCAGTTCGATAAACCTAAAGTGCATCATTAAGTCTTAAAGACCAATCTTTCCTATTAGGGTTCACTATTTTCTCCAAAATGTGTTTGATCTCTCTATTAGCAAGCTTTACTTGTCCATTTGTCTGAGGGTGATAAGGGATGGATTTAAAGGCATCATGTGACATTTTAAAATAGATCCCAATTTTTGATCATTTTCATAAGACTTGCAGAATGCATATGAGTCCTTAAACATGGTGGGCTAGTAAAATCCACTTTGTAAGATTTTTGCAATTATCTTTCTTGATGAGAAATGGCCCCCACATGCCTTAAAATAACAAAATTTAATGACATTACTTACCTCATTGTCGGGAATGAATCTTTGAAATATTTGACCAGAACAATATTTGTATAAATATGTGTCATCCCAATAACAGTTCTTCACTTCATTCAAGTAAATACTATTTAAAGTTTTACTTGCATAGTAAATTACATAAGGTTTCTTATCTTTTCTTTGTCCCAAAACAGCACCTACGGCATAATCACTAGCATCACACATTATTTCAAAAGGTAATGACCAATCGGGAGGTTGAATGATAGGAGCACAAGTAAGCAAGTTTTTAAGTTTAACAAAGGCTTCTTCACAATGTTCAGTCCATTCAAAAATAGTATCCTTTGTTAGAAGGTTACTTAAAGGCTTAGATATTACACTAAAATCTTTGATGAACCTTCTATAAAAACCAGCATGTCCTAAGAATGATCTAACATCTTTAATAGATTTTGGTGTTCGCAAGTTAGCTATTAACTCGATTTTAGATTTGTCAACCTCAATTCCTTTTGATGAAACAATGTGACCAAGTACAATGCCGTTTGTTACCATAAAATGACATTTTTCCCAATTCAGCACAAGATTCTTCTCTTCACACCTGTTCAAAACCTTTTCTAAGTTATTCAAACAATTATCAAATGAATCGCCAAAAATACAAAAATATTCATAAAAATCTCAAGAAAATATTCAACTATATCACTAAATATACTGAGCATGCATCTTTAAAACGTGGCTGGTGCATTACATAATCCAAAAGGCATCCTTCAATATACAAAAGTATCAAATAGACATGTGAAAGTAGTCTTCTCTTGATCTTTCAATGCAATTTCAATTTGGTTGTAACCTAAATAGCCATTTAGGAAACAATAAAATTCATGACCTGCAACTCTATCTAGAATTTAATCCATAAAAGGTAAAGGAAAATGATCTTTTCTAGTCATTGAATTAAGTTTTCTATAGTCAATGCACATGCGTCAACCAGCAACAGTCCTAGTAGAAATTAACTCATTGTTCTCATTTGTTATTACAGTGACTCCAGACTTCTTAGGTACAGCTTGTGTAGGACTTACCCATTTACTATCAAAAATAGGCTAAATGATTCCATTATCTAGAATCTTAATGACTTCATTTTTCACTACTTCTTTCATATTAGGATTGAGCCTTTGTTGCATTTTCCTAAAAGGTTTAACATTTTCCTCCAAATAAATTTTATGTGTACAATTCAAAGGACTAATTCCTTTTATGCCAGGTATGGTCCATCCTAATGTATTTTTATGCATTTTTAAAGTTTGTAATAACTTACCTTTTTGATGTACATTAAGTTTGGAAGAGATTATTATCGAAAAAGTTTCATTTTCTCCCAAAAATAAGTATTTGAGATTGAATGACAATAGCCTTAAATCAGGTTTGGGTGGTTGAACACTTGAAAGTATGGACTTAATTGATCATGGTGGTCATTCCTCAATTTGTGGTCTCTAATTACTTACCTTTGATTCTATCTAAAAATAAATTTTTGTAAATCATCAGATTCATCAATCTCAATTTCATTGGAAATGGTTGGAAATTGATCATGAATTAATTTTTCAGTAAAGTCCACTTCCTGTAAATCATTATCATCTCTAGGTTGCTTGCAAATGTTGAAAATATTCATCTCCAATGTCATGTTTCCAAATGATAGCTTCATCAGTCCATTCCTACAATTAAACAAT
>NW_011500186.1:150091-150349 GCF_000495115.2 Populus euphratica | reverse complement strand
TATTTCCTCAAAATTTCTTATAGGAGGTGGAGCATAAGGAGGCGCATATCCATGAGAATTTTAAAAATTATGTTGTGCTTTAAATTGAGGTTGTGAAATTTTTGTATTATTATTACCACTCTTCCAACTGAAATTTGGGTGATTTCTCCAAGCAGGGTTGTATGTTTGCGAGTATCGGTTATGGTTGGGCCTTTGAAAACTGTTTAAAGCATGAGCTTGTTCATGGAGACATTCCTTAAAAGAAGGCAAGGTTGGACA
>NW_011500186.1:149708-149852 GCF_000495115.2 Populus euphratica | reverse complement strand
GGTTATGATCTTTCCTAAAGTTGTACATACCTCCACTAGATGTATGAGGTTGAGTTTTATTTAGTGCCTCATAAGTACCCGCGGTGTCTTAATTATGAGCATTTTCAACAAATAAGTCTAAGTACTCCATTGCTTCATCAAGGT
>NW_011500186.1:140979-147916 GCF_000495115.2 Populus euphratica | reverse complement strand
CTTCTTTATTGTTGCTATAATTTGGACTTGAAAATGACCTTTTTAAATCTTGGGCCCCATATAAGTACAAGTATTAGTATTAATCGAATAAGATAACTAATGTAATCATGTTAACAATTTATAATCTGATTGAAAACTTCTTTGTGTGTGATTTCTAATTAAATAATAAAAGTTTATACTATAATTATTTGACGTACCATTAGTGGATTCTCTAACCTTGACATTTGTTGTTATCATTGTTTAACCCTTACATTAATATTTCATATCAAAACTCTCATCTTTTCCTTCTTCTTCTCCTTCTTTATTATTATTATTTAGTATTATTGTTGTTGTTGTTATGGATTTGTTGTTGTGTTATTCTTATTTATAATTTATATAATTAACTTCCTTGTGGTTTGATCCTGGTCTTGCCGAGTCATTTATTACTTCGACACTCCTATATTTTGGAGCAAATATCAATCTTTTGATCGTGTCAAAAAAATAAAAAAAAATAAATATAGAAAATATAAAATGAATAAGAAAAATAAAACTAAAAAATGTTTATTTTCTTGAAAAATGCTAACATCTATAATTATTAAACTTGACATGGGGTTTGACCAAAATAAGGGGTTGATCATAGGTTATCCATATTAACTCAAATTAACTCAAAAAACTTTTTAAAAATATATGTTTGAGGTTTTAATATCTCATGTGAAGAAGTTTTGAAACAATATATGTGAATATAAATTATATAAAAAAAATATGAGATATAAAATATAGTATAATTATCTTATATCAAAAAGTTAAGAAATAATGTGAATGTAGCATGTAAAAAAATTATTAAAAGATAATATAACTATTCCGCATCAAAAAGTTAAAAAATTAATTTGTGTAGACCTAAGTTATCTAGTTATCATATACTAAAAAAATTAAAAACCACTCCATAATATTGCTATAAAAAAAATATGTGAGGTTAAGTTTTTAAAAATTAATTTTATATTTTTTTTATATTTATTAAGAAAAATATTAAAAAAACTCGAGTTTCACCTATCAGTTTAAATTTATCTAAAACTGTGAGGTTAAGTTTTTAAAAATTAATTTTTTTTTTATATTCATTAAGAAAAATATTAAAAAAACTCGATTTCACCTATCAGTTTTAAATTTATATGATAAGTGATTTAAATTTAACATCAATAAATACTATATTAGATGAAATCAATCCATTCTCTATTTTCTACTTTACCTTAAATATCCATCTTAAAATTCCCAAATATTATGGCCCAATTCCCGATATCTTAATGTAAAAACCATTCGTCTTACCCAATTAGGGCTCTCATTGGTCCACTACAATTGTATCAATCCAAGCCCACGAAACAAACATAAAAACCCATAAATTTGATTTATGCCCTCTTAATATACCAGAAATCACAAACCAGTTACCGCTAGAAATCGAAGCAAGAAGAAATGGCAGCAACAGCAGATCATCAGTTCAGTTCGCGTAACAACTTCTACCTAGTAGCCTATCAAGCTGCCATCAACACCAGCGATCTTCCCATTCTCTCCCATGATGACTCTGGAGCGTGACTGCCTTGTTTATCGTTCTTACATTGCCCTTGGCAGCTACCAGGTTGGAAATTCTGTTATCTTTTTGGTTTTTGTTTTTGGATTTTCGATCTGGGTTTTTAATTTTGTTGAGGAAAATTAAGAACTTTTTTGTGTTTGGCAGCTTGTGATTCATGAGATTGATGATCTCGCTGCCACTCCACTTCAAGCTGTCAAATTGCTCGCTTTGTATCTCTCTAGCCCTGAAAGCAAGGTCCGATTTTTTTGGATCCGTTGTTCTTTAATTGAGTTGTTTAATTTTGTGATTTTTAGGATTCTTGCATTATTAATTTTTTTTTTTTTTGCTTAGTGTTGAATGAGATCTCTTTTGATTTGGTTGATTTTGGTTAAGGAAAAGATTCTGTTTTTGGTTCTTGTTTTTAGGAAATTGTGAGTGGTTTAGATGGGAATTGGGTTTGAGTAAATGTGTTTTTTGAGTTCTAGTGAATCGGGTTTGGATGAAACGATCATGGTTTTATTTGCTTTTCTTAGTTTGGTTCCAGTTGTTAGTCGAGGTTAATATGAGAGTTGCTATTTAGTGTGTGCAAAATGGGATCCAGGTTGAGTTTCGAGTGATTCGATAAGAATCTGAATACGTGCTAGTAATTCAAGAGTTAATGCTCTTCAAGTCTAAACCTGCACGTTTGAAAGAATGGAAGAAACAAATAAAATTTTCCTGCCACAAGCAGCGTGATTCTCACACTTGTGTTATTACAATGGATGTTCTTATATGTTGATTCTTGTGTATTAGCGTGTTTTGTGTATGCTTACTTTGATTGCACATGTAGAAATTAGAGGGGGGGCTATGTCTTAATGGTCTTTGTATTCTTGGTAAATCAAAATTTTCCATGCCAATTGCATTCTGGATCTTACACTCATGTTAGTAAAATGTATATTCTTATATGTTGATTTTTGTGTGCTTGTTTGCATGTCTACAAATTAGAAAAAAGAAGCTGCATTTTAATGACTTGGTTTTTTGATTGCATGTAACCTAAATTAAAAGAAATAAAGCTCAAGAATATGTAAAGTCTCACCAAGTGATTGCTTGTAAATTAGACAGGAATCCACAATTTCAAGCTTAAAAGAGTGGTTGGCTGATTCAGCTATTGCAAATAATTGTATCTTGAGGTTGATTGCTGGAATCATATTAATGCATGAGGAGGATTCCAATGAGGCTCTGAAACACACTAATGCTGGAGGCACTATGGAAATGTGAGTTTAATTTAATCTAAATTTTTGAAGCATATTATGTAATTCTGGCTTATCTACACAAGCATGTAAGGTTGTAGTTAATTTCATGATTTTGTAGAAGTCACTCATTTGTTTTTGTTTCATGTTTGAATTGAATGAAAAATAATAAGGACCAAAATGATGGAATTTTCACTTTCTCAGACAAGTAAACTTTCATGGAATGTACTTGAGGAGCATAACATGAATTTTAGGGAACTGTTATGTTCTGAGTAAATCTTTCATGGAATGGTTTGAAAAGGTAGGTTTTAAAAAAGTTATAAATTATAGCTTTTTTTTTGTAACCAAGGTTTCAAAAGAGAAGTATCCAAAGATGCAGGAAGCATATCTCATCTTCCAAGATTTATCAGAGAAGTATCCAATGACAGGGTTACTATTGAATGGGAGAGCTGTTTGTTGCATTCACATGGCTAATTTTGATGAAGCTGAAACATTGTTGCTCGAGGCCCTAAACAAGGTGAGTTTGAAACAATGATCCTCTAACTTCTGCCGAGATCATGACTAGCAACTCCATGTTCAGTTTGTAACACTGACAAATATTTTCTGTTTATGAAATGGTATGCTAATACACGACTGGAGTGTGTAATTCCTGTAATTGACTGGGGTTTACCTTGATACCCATGACCGGATGCAAAGGATCCAGAGACTCTAGCCAACTTCGTTGTATGCAGTCTTCACATTGGCAAATCTTCTTCACATTATCTCAGGTTAACTATCTTTTTCATGCTCAATTTTAACATTATTGTATACCTTGTGTGTGCTTATTATGAATTCTTTTATGAGCTAAATCACTTTGTCCCAAATTCTTTGGCCAAACAAAGAATTAATGAGTAGGAAATAGGGCCAGCCAGAAGGTTTGTCAACATACTAGTACTCTTGTAAGGTCAGCACGAGCCAATGAAGTTAGAAACTTTGGAGTGAAAAAAAGAACATAAAAAAAAGTTGAGCTTACCTTTTTTGTGACTTGTGATAACTTGGGGAGAGAGGGGGTGCGTAAAACTGAAATTCAGAATCAAAGCTGTTTTAATGCTGCTTTCAATTAACTGTTCGTGCAACACTGAGCATGCAATGTGAGTTTATTTCAATGATGCTGGTCTTTTCTCCATGATGAAGTAAAAAGGTATAGAGACCCATTTCCTTCTGATTCAGCTTCAAGAAGTGAGCCTTACATATCATCAAGGTTGCATTTTTTTCAAAATTAGTTACCCAGTGCTTTCACTAAAAACTTTTGCACCGCAGCCTTTGGAAACTTTTTCATATTTTCGACAACCAAATTTATGATTGCTGATATTGAAGGGAGAAATACAGAATGTTTTATCTCTGTATAAATTGGATTTCATCTTTCTCCAAAGCATAATAAAATTCTTTTTTATCCTGGCTTGAAAATTCTAGCTTTAACATGGTTTATGAACCAACTGTTTGAGTAGATCAAAGTATCTTCGTCTGTTTGATCTCTCCAAGATTCATCTCAAGATTCTCATTTAAAATCATACTAATGAATGATTACCTCATGTTCTGCAGCCAGCTGAAGATTTCACATCCAGATCATATGCTTGTTAAACGTGCATCATCTGCCAAAAACAATTTCGAAAGAGCAGTTCAAGCAGTTGCTTGATGTGTTGTTGGTTTTGATTCTAGTTAACAAGGTGAATGCTATTGCTTCACTTTTGTCGCAATTGTTTTTTAGGGATTCCGCAAAACCCCTCTATAAGCTAGGAAATATACAACCGAACTGGAGTTTTTTTTTTATGTAGAGCTCAGATTTAATTAGTGGCATTTCCCATGTCTTGTTGAACGTCTCCTTATTTTTTTTTTCCCTTTTTCTTAGGTTAGATGATAGTTATCAAAGGGGGTTCATTCTATGATCAATAGACTTAAAAACTAACACCAGACGTGTTTGGTTTTAACATTTATAGGGAGTTAATGTGGTCAAATTTGATTGGCTCAATTGTCTATCTTTGGCTTGATTGACCTGGTTAAATTTAATTACCTCTAAGAATATTTTTAATATTGTTTAAAATAATTTGTTTTAGTTTTTTTATTTTTATAATATAGAAATGAAAAATAAAAAAACTTGAAACGTTTAAACGTTTAAGAATAGATTGGATTGAAAGACAAGCTACAACTTGGGCTCAGATGTGATAATGTCGTATGTCGTGTCATTCACACTTTCTTATTATATCAGAATAACATGTCTCCAAAGCAAGCACCAGCGAATATGGTTTATATTGTTAATGCAAATAGTCAAAGCCAATCCATTTGATTATGGAAATTGCCTGCACGAAGTTTCCAGTGAATCAAACTAGCAGCCTAAAAGTAAACGAACATACATAATTCCAGAACAAAAAAAATCAAGCCACCAATTTTTTTCCCACAATTTTTCTCTATTGACCAAGACAAAATCAAAGCTGGAACCGGAACCTGTTATTCAGCCTCTATTGTTCTTCAGAAGTGGCATGTTATGGACTTTGATCCAAGGTGTACAATGGATATTGGTAAAATAATATTCTAAATCATTAAAAAATTGTGGGCACACGTTTAGAATATTCTAATTTTTTTTTTTCCCACACATTTGAACAATGGATATTGGTAAAATAATATTCTAAATCATTAAAAAAAAATTTCATACTGTAGGCACACGTCATAGTAGTCCTGCAAATATGTTGAGCTTCTCGTTTTAATCCCCAACTTCAGAATTTTATCCATTTGGTCCCCCATCCATATACCTTTCCTCAATCAGATCTTTTTTGGTAAAATAATTGGAAATGGAGATAAACATGCATATCTTCTCTTATTGAACATAATTTCTCCAAATCTTAGGTAAAAGCATACCAAACCATAGCTTGTAATTAAAGATAAGTTGGGACCAAGTAACTAAGCGTGTTCATGCTCATGCTGAATGGAGGAAAAATTGGATATTTTCACATCTAAGACTAGGAAAAATCAGGGTCAGTTAGAAAAAAATAAAAATCAGAGTTGGATTGTGAAAATGTGCATAGATAGAGGGCCTAATTGATAGTTAGATGACTCGATCAAGAAATAGTATATATATCATGAGGGACTAATCTAGCTAGGGTTTTCCCATGAACTATTCATGTGTAGACAGTAGCTGGCACACGGTTTTTGATTAACACACTTGAATTGTTATTACAATAGCCAATCCTTGCAAGAAGCTTGTTGTGAATCAAACAAGCCGCCAAACCACAGAAAGTTTTTTTTATATATAATAATCCAAGAAGTTATTGATGAATCTAGAATCCCATTAAATCAATGGAATTCTAGTAGAAAAGAAAAAAGAAAATGACATCGTACAAATAAATAATCAAACTATAGCAACGTAACCAGATGAAATTTGCATTGTACTATCGATAAGTATGCCACTCATGCATGCCTTAAAAAAAAAAGCTGCAAGTCCATTAAGATATCATGATAGAATTACTAAGAATGTGTTTGTCTACTCTTTTGTTTTTGGATTTTAGACTGTCGTTCGAAATCAAAAACATGATTTTAACTGCTTTTCATTTGAACAACAATTTGAAATGTACAAAAAACGTAAATAAATGGGTTCTAAGAGCAGATTATGAACTTTAATCATATGTAGTCATACATTACTTAAACTATCCATGTTTATATTCGCCATGTTTTTCTAGTTTTTGACATTTTTGCTAGATATACATAATTTTCAGGGAGTGACGGGTCTAGCTTTGATAAGATTGTACAATTTGGAACGCTAAAAGCATGCTTCGATTAACGTTGATAGAATATGATTTGGATTACTTGCCCCAAAAGAAACATAACTTGTTTCTCTCCCATTTCATCTATAAATACAGCCATGAATTCAAGGTATAGCAACGCCTAGCTCTGAAACGTTGCATGAAAATGAAGGTTTCAATGTCTATAATTCTCTCACTACTTTCAGCTCTTCTTCTGTCAGTATCATTGGCAACTTCCGATGCAAGTCTTGAAAAATTTCTACAATGCCTTCCTAACAATAGTCTTCCCTCTTACCCCATCTCCGAAGCCATCTATACAACTGCGAATTCCTCTTTCGAGTCTGTTCTGCAGACATATATCAACAACAGAAGATTTTTGACCCCAACAACACCGA
>NW_011500186.1:125979-130979 GCF_000495115.2 Populus euphratica | reverse complement strand
TACACAACAAATATTGGGGGTGTAAACCATTTCAATTTCTTAATTGATGGGTTGATCAGCCACTATTTAAAGAGAAGCTTAAAGGTTTTTGGGCTGAATGTTGCAGCAAGCACATGGGAAGATAGTTTAACAATGGTGCATAGGGTTATAGAATGATAGTCATATGAGATGGTTTAGCAATGATGCTTAGGGTTTGAAAGGTGGTCTGCTTGCTATGTGGAATAACTCTAAATTTAAAGTTTCTAATAGTGAATATGGCTACAGTTGGATCGGTCTGTATGGCAAACATGTCGGCAGTGATTTTCACTGTTATGTTATTGACATATATGCTACTTGTACTTTACAGGATAGACAACAGATATGGGATGATCTTTGTCTTCTTAGAAGTGCTTTTGAATTGATGTATGATCTTTGTCTTCTTAGAAGTGCTTTTGAGGTTCCGCGGATAGTACCACAGGATTTTAATAAGACTCTCTCATAGAGACAAAAGGAGTGGAATTTGTCATCAAGCAGGTTCAGCTTCTTTTAGCAGATTTATAGGCTCCTTTGATCTCGTCGAATACCCTTTATCATGTTGGAAATAAAAGCGGAAACTAAGGAGGAGGAATTGAGAGGATAAATGGTAGAGCTGCAGCTCAATACCAGAAGTAATCTTAGTTATATTTTTTTGTTGTTCTGCTCATCTTTGATAGTTCAAAGAAAAGTAAAAAAAACTATAAAGCTACATTGCACGTTACAAATTATACTTAACACCCCCTCTTAATTTGTAATCTTTAAGAATTTCTTGAATTGCTGAAACTTCTCGGATTGAATAGTTTTGGTGAGGATGTCTCTGGGTTGATCATAAGTATTGATAAACTCTAGTTGGATCTCTTTCTTGCTGACCATCTCTCTAATGAAATGATACCTCAACTCTATATGTTTTAATCTTGCATGAAAAACAGGATTCTTGGTCATAGCACCTCCTTATGCTCCACCTCCTAGAAGAAATCTTGAGGAAACATTGCATGCATTCATTGAAAAGCATAAGACAATCAACACTCAAAATGCTCAAACCATGGCAGATTTAAAAGATGCTCTTGCAAAATTCACATCTACTCTCAGTTTTCAAAAGAAAGGTAAGTTTCCATCTCAACCACAGCAAAATCTCAAGGGGCAATACCAGGCAAATGCAAGTAGTTCCGCAAACCATCACATGAATCAAGTCAAATCAGTTTTCACTCTTCACAGTGGTAAGGTTATTGAAAAACCCACTCTTGAACCTTATAAAAAAGATGATGAGTTAATCTTCAAAGGTAAGGAAGGGGTTGAAGCTGAACATTGCAAAGAAAAGACTGATTCCCCGCCAGCACTTCCATTTTCTCATGCCATGACCAATCAGGAAGAAATCGAGGATGAAAAAGGCATCGAAAAGGTTGATGCGAATCTTTTATCAAAAGTGACAACAGATTCGACACCCGACATCACACCAATCGATGATTACTTTCCTGATGAATCTCTACTTTCTCTTAATTCAATGCCTTGGTTTGCTAAAAATATCAATTTTCTTGCTTCAGGATTTTTGCCAACTCATTGGAGTATTGAAGACAAAAGAAAATTTTTGAGCAACGAGCAAAATTTTTATTGGGATGACCCTTACTTATTCAATTATTGTCCTGATCAAATATTTCAAAAATGCATTCTCGACAATGAGGTAAGTAATTTCATTAAATTTTGTTACTCTAAGGCATGTGGGGATCATTTCTCATCAAAAAAGAGGATTGTAGAAATCTTACAAAGTGAATTTTACTGGCCCATCATATTCAAGGAGTCAGATGCATTCCGCAAAAACTGTGAAAATTGTCAGAAGGTGGGATTTATTTCAAAACACAGAGAGTCTTTAGATAATCTTCTATTGACTCTTAAGTCTCATCATAGTCAAGATAAGCATCGTGCAATTCATAACTTAGGAACCCATTTTCATAAAGAACATGCTTGGCATAGTCTTGGGAATCTGACTAAAAAAAGACCCTGTTTGCCAGTTTTTAAGAAAACTGGATGGGAAGCCTATCCCCGACCCATAGAGGGCGTTTAAGCCGTTCTTGGACGTAAAACCAAGGGAAGATGTGAGCCACAATCACAACTGCGATTTGAGTCTTAGCTTGTAAAAATTTGTGTCTTTTCTTTTTATTAATAACATAATATTTGTGTTTTGTCATTTCTTATTTTTGTTTCAGTGTGTTTCAGGTTTGTTAATGTTCATTATTTCAGGTGATATCTTCTATACTCTATCTTTCTACCTTAGAACATTGAGGACAATGTCTCGTTTTGGTTGGGGGGAGAGGGTAGTAGTTGATAAAAAAAAATTGTTTTTCATTTCATAAAGCATGTGCATAATTGTTGTTACTAGGATGGCAGAGTAAAGGAGTTCTTTTGTTAAAGTGACTCTTGAGACGCATCTTAGTAACCATTCTTAACAAGGTCTATTATAATACTTCCTGAAATATTCAGGTTTACAAACTCTCGTATTGTTACCACTTAATTCTGCTCATATACTTATTTAACATGTATTCTTAAACCTTAATTTACACACACACACTTTAACATATGATTGTGGGTTGCATATTGGATTATTACATTATTTATGTTCTTTTGTTAAAGGTAACAACTAAGGGAAAGGGATTGTATATAATTAAAAAGAAAAAAAAAAAAAAAAAAAAAAAAAAAAAAAAAAAAAAAAAAAAAAAAAAAAAAAAAAAGAAAAAAAAAATGATGATAATAAAAATGTAGATAAGTTTGGTTTCGTAGCCTCCCTAACCTAAGCAATTAAGCCCGAAGGGGTGTTTTAACA
Organism: Populus euphratica; assembly: GCF_000495115.2. Lineage (NCBI taxonomy): Eukaryota > Viridiplantae > Streptophyta > Magnoliopsida > Malpighiales > Salicaceae > Populus > Populus euphratica. The sequence continues at coordinate 128,149 of NW_011500186.1, read as the reverse complement.
CCTAATACCCTAAAGTCAACTGACTTGGGAGCTATTGGCCCAACGCTTGTTACATGGGTTGAGGAGAAAAGCTTAAGGGAATCAAACATTGCACTATCTACATATCAGTATCTGCGACCCGAGTTACTAAGCTCGTAGGGGTGTCTTAACACCTAATGCCCTAATACCAACTGGTCTGGGAGTCATTAGCTGAAAGCTCATTACATGGGTTAAAGATGCATGATGTTTTTAAAGTATATGTATATAGAGTTAAAAAAAAAAAAAAAGACAAAAATAGTAATCCCAACCCAAGGAAGTTAACCTTAAACATTAGAACAAAAATTTTGTTTTCTTCCAAGAAAAGCCCCATAATTATGTGTTGATACATTGAGCACAAAAGAAAGGTTTATTAATATCTTGTTAAGAGGTATTGAGCAGATATATAAATTTAATGAGAGTTTGTTTATCTGGATAGACTAATGGAAGTTAAATGATGAATACCTTGCTTTGTGAAATTTGCAAATTTGTTTTCTATTTTAACGCTTTGATTACTAGGGACTAGTAATAAGCTGGTTGGGGGGTGTGATTAGTACTTAAAAGTGCATTTTTATCATGGTTTTATATCATCATTTTGCACTTGAAGTATCAATAACTCCTTAACTAAAATATGTTTTATAATAATGTATCTAATAATATAAGATACCTATAATTTATGGTAAATGTCTATTTTTAATGCAGGCCTATCACATAAATGAAAGGATTGATTGATGACTTGAAGAACTTAAATTGCAAGGATAAAGAGATGGCCAAACTTAGAAAAGAGATGTCGGTGCAATCCAAACCGGAACACTGTTCGGTAATTGGGTCATATCTGGAGCTACAGATCTCAGATTTAGGTCCAATTTATATGGATGGAAAGGTAAGACATAGGCCTACAACTTTCATATGGAGCCCAAGATCTAAAAAGGCCATTATCAAGTCCAAATTGTAGCAACAACAAAGAAGCCCGAATCTGTCTTCCAGCCCGAGCACTATTCGGTATTTTGGCCATATCTGGAGTTCTAGAAGTCCAAATGAGCTGAAATTTTTACACAAGAAAGCTGAGACAATTGCCTACAACTTTCATGTTTACAACTGGCTCCAATTTTGACGTTATCAATGACGTTTTGGGCAGACAAGAGAAGATAAGGATTGTCACCAAGTCAAAAGTTGGTCACCCACTTATCAATTAGTCATCAAATCAATAGTTCCCATTTTTGGCCTATAAAAGGAGGCATTTGCCATGCATTTAGGCATCTTGATTTCCAGATCAAGATCATGCTCTTCCTTTCTCTCTTTGTATTTTTTATGCTTTGTTTTCATTAATATTAAGTTTATGCCTTTCATTTCCTTTCCTTTACTTAGTTAACTTTTATGTTCTTATTTTGTTTATCTATTTTGCTTTCTTTCATTATGTCTAGCTAAGTTAATTATGTCAAGGTGAAAAGGTTACACTAATGGTGTAAGAATAAGTATAATGTAAACTTAATATGGACTTTAATGTTTGATACTAACATGTTTTATATTTGCTATCTTGTTCACTCTTTAATACTTTGCTTGTTAAATGACTAATCTTGATTTATGTTGTATAACACTTGGTACAACAAATGCTTGGCACTTTCATAGCCCATAATGTATGGTATAACCGACACCTGAGCTATGAAAGGAACTTGATTTGTTGTTAACATAAGTTATAATCATGAATGCTTGACGAGATTTACAAGTATTAGCATTAATTGAATAAGATGACTAATGTAATCATGTTAACAATATATAATCTGATTGGAACCTCCTTTGTGTGTGGTTTCCAATTCAATAATAAGAGTTTATACTATACTTGTTTGATATACCATTAGTGGAACCTCTAACCTTGACATTTGTTATTATCATTGTTTAATCGTTACATTAATATTCCATCTCAAAGTTCTCATCATCTTCTTCTTCTTCTCTTTCTTTATTATTATTATTATTACTACTACTACTACTACTACTACTACTACTACTACTACTACTACTACTACTACTACTACTACTACTACTACTACTACTACTACTACTACTACTACTACTACTACTACTACTACTACTACTACTACTACTACTACTACTACTACTACTACTACTACTACTACTACTACTACTACTACTACTA
>NW_011500186.1:123589-124419 GCF_000495115.2 Populus euphratica | reverse complement strand
GTCTTGCCGGGTTATTTATTACTTCGACACTCTTGCACTTGGGAGAAGACATCAATATTTTTATCGTGTCAGTATGGAAAGACCCAAATTTTCCATTTTCAATTTCAAAGTTTGGCCACAAAAGAGAAGTCTGAATCTATCTTGCAATCCAGCCCAAACACTACTCAGAGTTTTACCCATAACTGAAGTTCTAGAAGTCCAAATGATCTAACATTTGGTGGGTGGAAGGAAAAGACAATTTCCAACAACTTTCATGAAGAGGACTAGCTCAAAATGGTAGAAATGAGATTTCATCCAAACAAGAGCATAAAGGCTATCCATTACGTCCACCAGCAACACTGCTCAATATTTTAGACATATCTCATGTTGTAGTGCTCCAAATGATCTGAAATTTAGTTGGTAAAAGGAAACAATAATTTTTAACAACTTTCATGAGAATACTTTGTCAAATTCTGATTGCATCAATGTCAATTCAGTCAGCCAAAGTGCTTAAGTGATGCTATCCACCAAGTCCACTAATCAATAGGTGGTCACTACATCAATTATCAATTACCAAATGAATAGTTTTAAAATTTAGCCTATAAAAGAAGGCATTTATCATTCATTTAGACATCTTATTATTTTTCATATCAAGATCATTTTCATGCTCTCTCTTTTTATATTTTTATAATGCTTAAGTTTTGATTTCATTAATTTCTTGTTCATGCTTTTCATTTCCTTTACTATACTTAGTTAACTTATATCATGTTTATATTCATATATTGTTTCTTTAAGTTTTTCTTTTTCATAATGTCTAGCTAAGTTAATTATGTCAAGGTGAAAAGGTTTCA
>NW_011500186.1:112509-122529 GCF_000495115.2 Populus euphratica | reverse complement strand
ATATATATATATATATATATATATATATATATATATATATATATATCAACTTGCAAACTATTAAAATTTAAAATATATATTAAGTATTATTCCTTCATTGAATTAATTGAACTCATCCTTATTTTTAATATTGTTTCAGTTTTTTAGTTTTTGTTAGCAAGTAGTTTCTATTTAATGTTTTTATTTTTTCAATGTTGGTCAGTATATTTTACTTGTTTTGTGAGGTTATCATTTTAGTTTTGATTCGATATCTTAAATACTTCATTCTTACCCTATTTTAATTAAATTTAGATTTAATAATGCAATAAATATTATAAATTATTATTTTTTTTAATAAAAAAGAACTAAGAACAAAGAGAGTGTTAAAGACAGTGAAGGCTCGACCATTTCGGGGAAAATGCTTCAATTGCAGGCTACCTGTACTGACAGATTTCATGCATGGCTGATGAGAATGGAGAGGGAGCTGTTCTAATTTTAAAAAATGGTTGTAATTTTAAAAAATGCTTCATTTTTTAAAATTCAAAGTTTTCTAGATAATGTTGAAAACCTTGTACGGTTGAAATTTCTACTCTACAATTTTATGTTAAAGTAAAAGCTGGTCCTAATTCCTACAGTGACTGCTTGCACGATTTTTGCTTAGATAACTTGCAATCATCTGACCTCAGACTTCGAATATTAAATAATATCTTAGTTGAACATTTTTCATAGTCATGAGTGGCGTGCTTTTAATGTTGATCACAGATTCCCAACACACATAAGATATTTTTTAAGACAAGCCAGGTTAGATTTATTTTTTTCAATTTAAATTTATTTTTTAAGGTAACAATGAGGTTTTCATCTCATGAACGCAAAAATAAATCTATTTTAACGGTTAAAAATAACTTAAATGATGATCTTTTCTCTTATTATCGGCATTTAAAGATGTTTTTATCCTTTTTTTTCTATCTGGAAACTAAAAAATAATATAAATTAATTAATTTTTATACCAAAACATACATGGTGCCATCCATAGTATTATATATATATATATATTGCAATCATGTGGGTATATATGATATTGCGGATCTTGGAATATTTCTTTGAAATGCCTTGCATCGCGTGACATATACGTGAGGTATATACATATAATATTTTGCATAAGATATTGGAATTCTTATAGTTGAGAGTTCGAACCTGTAGATTTTATTAATTGGATCCTAGATGTTTTTAAAAAGCTTTCAATTAGTTTATTTTTATGTTAATGTTCATCAATATCTTTATCAATTTTTCTTCAAGTTGATGTTATTTTAGTGCAAAGAATATCACACAACTACACTTAAGCTATTAAAAGAAATTAATTAAAAAAAACACAAGTAAGAAATGTAGAAAACTTTTGGAACGGAATTGATAAAAATTATAAATTTTAGATGCAACTGAGAATAAATATATAGATTTTGAGAATAAATTGAGATTTTTTTATATTTTATTATCATTACTTGTTATTAATATTAATTTAGTCATAGAAATGTAAATATAACTCGTAGCTTTCTACTTCATGAAATATATAACCAAGAAAACAAATTATTATGACTAAAAAAATTCATATATTCAAAGCACGTTATTAAATGAATGGATGACAATGATCTTCTAACCATGAAGTCAAAATACTCCACTTAAAAATATGAATTAATTATTTATAACTTATCTGAAAATAAAATTTTAAAAAAATATTTATGAAATGAGTCAAACTAAAGGCCCTTAAAAAATAACAATTCAATGACACAACAATTAAAAAATGACACCCCAACACATTTTTTGGATTAATTATATCCTAATTATTGTTAACTGGTTAACTCAATTTACTTAAAAGTTAAACCAAAATAATCTAGAATATATAGTTAACACATCCTTCAAAAAGAATTGAAGAAAAATTGACTTAGATTGCCTTATTTTGAAACAAATTGGAGATAAAAATAATTAATCTCAACAAAATAAATTACCAATATTATTTGGGAATTTCCATCAGTTAAAAACAAAAGACTTGGATTGGGAGTGTTGCTAAGGAAAAGATTTCTTTTAAGTTTCTTTTAAATTGGTACATTTTTCTTGAGCAATAAATTCTATTTTTATTCTCTTGATTTGTTATTATTAGTTTGTTATGTAGTAAACAGATTTGTTTGTTTTTTTATTAAACAAAAACTCTATTTAAGATAAAATATATCTTCCTTTAAGCTTGTCTTTCGTTTCTTTATATGTTATGTTCTTCTTCCTAATCTGTTGATGAAAAAACATATTGATATCATAGCATAATATTATTTTGAGGGACTTGTGAGTTAAAAGAGTCTATAAATACAAACTAAACCCCAAATACAAAACCAAAAAATTCACAAGGAAATCCAAAGTTAAAATATGCTTATATAGTGTTGTGTCAAAAATAATATTCACAAGAATCATCAATAAGCATGATAAATAGGGTGAGATTGCTTAGAAAGGATTTTTTTTTATGAACAAATTGTGCAAAAAATTACTAGTTAACATACCTGAAAAATATAAGTCTAAGATTTTTTTATTAAAAGAGTTAAAAGACTTAACCAGTATATTTATAGGAGAATTAGTAAATATGTTACAAGTGTAGAAATGAAGAAGATTGATGAGATATGCAGAATCTATATGGGAAGCTTTTCAAGCAAGGGCTCTACACTCTGGAGGAGGCAAAGACAAGAGATTTAACAAGAAAAAAAAGAACTTAAAATGATAGAAACAAGGTAGAATCATATTCACTTTGTCCTTGCTATAATAATAATAAAATAAATCATTAATAGAGAAAGTGTTGGTGGAGACTAGATATCAAATGCAGGAAATGTAATCAGATTGGACATATGAAGAGAATCTGTAGATCACAATAATACAAAGAAAAGGCAATTCTTATTGTTGAACAACAAGTAGAAGAGCAATTGTTTGTTGCAACATTGTTTGCAACAAGTAACAATTCAAGTAATTCCTGGCTAATTTATAGTGGTTGCACAAACTACATAACAAAATATCTGGAGTTGTTCAAGAAGCTTGACAAAACTACTATTTTCAATGTTGAAATTAGAAATAGTGAATATTTTTTTATCAAAGGTAAAGAAATTGTAGCTATAAATAGCCTATCAATTTTGAAATATATTTATGATATTTTATATGTGCCTGACATTTAACAAAATTTGCTTGGTGTTAGATAGCTTATGTAGTTTCGACAAAAATCAAATCCCCAAAACAAGTTATTTTTGAAAACAAATAATGCTTGATCAAAGACAACATAAGTAACAAAATATTCAAAGTAAAAATAAAAGCAAAAAGTTTTACTCTAAACCTAATAAAGGAGCACATTGCTTTTTCCATAAATACAGACAATGAAGAATTATGGCATAAAAGGCTTGAGCATTTAAATCATGTTGGATTGATATACATGCAGAGACATAATCTTCTGAAAGGTGTTCCACAGCTAGAGAAAAAATTGACAAACTCTATAACTTGTTAATATATATATAAAAAAAAACTAGAAGACCTTTTCCTTAAACTACATAGAGATCAACAACAAACTTCAACTAGTACACATAAATGCTAACATTAGAGATCCTCAGAGAATAACTTCATTAAATTGTAATTCATTGATTAGTACTTAAAAGTGCATTCTCATTAAGGATTTATGTCATCATATTGCACCTAAAGTATCATTAAATTCCCTAACAAAAGCATGTTTTATATTAGCAAGTCAAAATATAATATACCTTTAATTCATGATAAATGTTCATCCTAAATGCAAGTCTATCACATAAATAAAAGGATTGATTGATGAGTTTAAGGATTGAAATTGAAAGGATAAAAAGAAGGCCAAACTTAGCAAAGTGTTGCTGGTGCATTCCAAACTCGAACACCGTTCAGTAATTTGATCATATCTGGAGCTGTAGATATCAGATTTAGGTCCATTTTATATCGATGGAAAGGTAAGACATAGACCTACAACTTTCATATGAAGTCAAAGACTCAGTTCTGCCGTTTTCAAGCCCAAATCTTAGCAACAACGAAGACGTCGGAAGCTGTCCTGCAGCTCAAGCACTATTCGGTTTTTGGCTCATATCTTGAGTTCTAGAAGTCCAAATGAGCTCTGGTTTTTTTTTATGGAAAGCTGAGACAATTGCCCACAGATTCCACAATTCAGTTGGCTATAATTCTGATGTGAGCAATGACGTTTTGGCCAGCCAACAATATCAAAAATCAGCCCACAATATCAAAAAACCAGCAGCCATTAATGTCAAAAACCAGCCACCAAATCAATGGATGCCCACCAATTCTTCAATCAATCAATAGTTCTGAAACTTAGCCTATAAAAGGAGGCATTGTCCATGTATTTAGTCATATTAATTTTCAGATCAAAGTTATCTTCTTGCTTTCTCTCTACATCTTTGTAATGTTCAAGTTTTCTTTTATGCTATAGTAATCTCTTGTTTATGCTCTTTCATTTCCTTTCCTATACTTAGTTAGCTTATATTATGTTTATGTTCTTATATTGTTTATTTGTGTTTTTCTCCTTCTTAATGTTTAGCTAAGTTAATTATGTCAAGGTGAAAAGGTTTCTCTAATGGTGTTAGAATAGGTATAATATAAACTCAACATGAGCTTTAAATGTTTATATCCAAGAAAGATTGTTATTAACATGTTTTATCTTTTTATCTTACTAATTCTTAATACCTTGCTTATTAAATGTTTAATTTAGATTTGTGTTGTATAATATTTGGTACATCAAATGCTTGATCTTTCATAGTTTTCGGCCGAAATCGTTATTATGATAGAAACTTGATTTGTTGTTAACATAAACTAGCAACATGAATGCTTGATGATATTTATAAGTATGGTATTACTTATATAAGATAATTAATATGATCATGTTAGTAATTTATAATGAGCTAATAACGAGAAATCATCCGATTAGAACCTCCTTTGTGTGTGGTTTCTAGTTGAGTAATAAAAAGAGTTTATATTATATTTATTTGAAATACCATTAGTGAATCCTATAACCTTGACATATGTTTTGTTATTGTTTAATCCTTACATCAATATCACATCCCAAAACTTTCTTCAACTCCTTTCTGTTTTTTTTCTCTTTAAATCTTTTTCTTTATTTGTAATTTATATAATTCACCTCCCTGTGGTTCGACCCCGGTCTTGCCGGGTTATTTTACTTTGACACTCCTGCACTTGGGATAAGACATCAACTCTTTGATCGTGTCATTCATACTATATAATTTTTATTGATGATTATTCTGTATTATATAGCTTTATTTTATAAAATTCAAATTTAAGGTTACTAATGTATTCAAGAAGTATAAAATATGGGTGAAAAATCAAAGCGACTAGAAGATATAAACTATAAGGTCTAACAATGGAAATGAATATACTAGTGGAAGCTTTCAATAATTTTGTATTGAATCTAATTATTGAACACCAACTTACAAAACCATACACACCACAATAAAATGATGTGAGTAAAAAAAAAATACATCATGGAGATGACTAGATACATGCTGCATAAAAAGAGCTCCAAATAAATTGTGGGCTGAGACTACAAACACAATAATGTATTTACTGAGCGTGCTACCAACCAGTGCATTGCAAAAAGAAACTTCATTTGAAGATTGGTTTAGATACAAAACAAACTTGCAACATTTTAAAACTTTTAGTTACCTTTGTTTTATTCACGTGTCACATGTTAAAAGACACAAGTTGGATAGAAAAGTTGAACCAAGAGTATTCATTGGATACAACAATCCATCCAAAACCTGTAAAATTTTCCAACCATAAAATGAGAAAATTATAATAAGTAGAGAGAAGTTAACTTTATAAAAAACAAATAAAAAAAATAAGAGGAACAAGATGAGAAGCAAGAGTCATCAAATTAGGAAGATGTTAATAACAATATTGATGATAAGTTAGTCAAAGGTACAAGATCTTTATATGATGTTTATAACATTGTTATTTATAAGCTTGCAAAGTTTGAAAAGACAATAAAGAATGACAAATCAATTGAAGCAATGAAAGAAAAGCTTAAAATGATACCTAAATGTTAGTAGACAAACCTTTACAAGAAAAGACTACAGGAGTTAGTAGATTTATATAGCTAAATTTAATACAGATAATTCTATAAACAAGTACAAGGTTATAAATCTTTTTCTTATAATCTTCTATAGCTTTTAAGTCTTTTTTTTTTAGTAGGTATCATATAAAAGAAGCTAAAAAAAAATTAGGGTTTTTTTTTTACTTATGGAAGTTCACAAATAATATTGGCAATTTGTTTTGTTAAGATTAAGTATTTTTATCTGAAAATTGCTTCAAAATAAAGTTGAATAGGTCTCTCTTTTTTTCCATTCTTCTTTTTTCCATTCTTTTAATTTGAAGAATGTGTTAAACTAAATATTTTAAATTTTATAGTTTAACCTCCAAGTTAATTGAGTTAACTAAGTGAATCAAATTAATGATAATTAGGATATAACATTTATAGACATCCAAAAAAAAAAAGATGAGTTGAGGATGTTATTTTTTAATAGTTGTGTAATTGAATGGTTATTTTTTAAGGTCTTGATCTCTTTTCTAGATATTTATTTTAATTTTATTTTGAATAAGTTATAAATAACTAATTCATTTTTTTGAGTGGATTTTTTGTACAACATGGTTAGAAGATCATTGTCCTCCATTGATTTAATAATGTGCTTTGAATATATGCTTTTTCTATTCTCTTTATATGTATAGATTTTTTTTTTATGTGTGTATGGTGGTGTACAATAATAATATTAAAATACACTATATAGAATAATTACATTATGTATATGAAATTCTATATAATTCTAGATAAAAAATTTTGAGAGATTAAAAAATTAGTAGATTTTAATAATAAAAGAGAAGATCGTTATTTAGGTTATTGACTACAACTAAAATAAATATTTTTTTTAATATTTATAGATTTAATAAAATGAAAATGGTTTGAAAGTCAATAGATCTAAATCTGACCAACTTGCCTTAAAAAATATCTCACGTGTATCGAGAATTTGTGTTCAGCATTAAAAGCACGCCACTCGTGACCATGAAAAATTTTCAACTAAGAGATTATTTAATATTCGAAGTCTGAGGTAAGATGATTGCAAGTTTATCTAAGCAAAAATCGTGCAAGCAGTCACTGTAGGAATTTGGACCAGCTTTTACTTTAATATAAAATTGTTGAGTAGTGGCCCCTTCAGATTATCAATAGAAATTCCAACCATACAAGGTTTCCATCATTATCTAGAAAACTTTGAATAAATAAAAAAACTTTGGACAGCTCCCTCTCCATTCTCATTATATAATTACAACAGCCATGCATGAAGTCTGTCTGTACAGGTAGCTTGAAACTGAAGCATTGTCCTCAAAATGATCAAGGCTTCAATGTCTCTAACACTCTCTATGTTCTTAGTTCTTTTTTTACTCGGATCATTGGCAACGTGTGAAACATCTCTTGACAATTTTCTACAGTGCCTTCCTCGTCATAGTCATCCCTCTTACCCTGTCTCCAGAGCCATTTACAGGAGAAGCAATTCCTCTTTCGAACCAACTTTGCGAGCATATGCCAAAGCCAGCAGATTTTTGACCTCAGCAACCCCAAAACCGCTTGCTATAATTGCTGCCATGCATGAATCCCATGTCCAAGCAACTGTTATTTGTGCAAAGCGCAATGGCTTGCAAATCAGAATCCGTAGTGGTGGCCATGACTATGAAGGGCTATCCTACGTATCTAATGTTCCATTTGTCATTCTTGACATGTTCAATCTCCGTTCCATCGAAATCGATATTGTGAGAAAGATGGCTTGGATTCAATCTGGGGCAACAATTGGTGAACTTTACTATAGTATTGCCAAGAAGAGCAATGTGCTTGCCTTTCCAGCTGGTGTTTGCTTTACTCTTGGAGCTGGAGGACACATTAGTGGTGGAGGTTATGGGAATATGATGAGAAAATATGGTCTTTCGATTGATAATATCGTGGACGCGAAACTAGTTGATGTCAACGGCAAAATCCTTGATAGAAAGTCCATGGGAGAAGATTTATTTTGGGCAATTAGAGGAAGTGGTGGTGCAAGCTTTGGTGTCATTCTTTCTTGGAAGATTAATTTGGTTCAGGTTCCTCCCAAAGTGACAACATTTAATGTCGCTAAGACCTTGAAGGAAGGGGCAACAGATCTTGTTTACCGGTGGCAAGAAGTTGCTAGTAAACTAGACCAAGAACTTTTCCTAAGAGCCTCGCCACAAGTAGTCAATGGAGGCTCCGGCGGAAGCAAGACAATTAGTGTTTCATTCATTGGCCAATTTCTTGGACCAAGCAGCAAACTTCTTCCCTTGATGAAAATGAGATTCCCTGAATTGGGTCTGCAACAAAAAGACTGCAATGAAATGAGTTGGGTAGAATCCACACTTTACTGGTTCGGTCGAAGCGGAAGATCTCTTGATGTTCTACTTGATAGGCCTACCCAAACAAGCTTTTTCAAAAGAAAATCTGATTATGTAAAAACTGTGATTCCAAAGGAAGGTTTGGAGAACATATGGAAGATGATGATCAAGGTGGAGCCCATATGGATGCAATGGAATCCTTATGGAGGAAGAATGGATGAGATTCCGGCTACGGCAACTCCATTCCCTCACAGAGCTGGAAACCTATTCAAGATTCAGTACTCCACAGACTGGAGTGATCAAGAAGGAAGTGAGGCCACCAACCGTCATATAAATTTGTTAAGACAAATGTACGAGGCAATGACTCCATATGTGAGCAAAAATCCAAGGGAAGCATTTCTCAACTATAGAGATATTGATATTGGTAGCAATCCTAGCAATCAGACCACCTTTGAGAAAGCTAAGGTTTATGGCAGCAAGTTGTTCAAGGACAATTTTATGAGATTGGTGAAAGTGAAGTCAAAGGTTGATCCTGATAACTTTTTCAAGAATGAACAGAGTATTCCACATGGTATGGCTTGAGTAATTTATGACAACATGATACATCGATCATATGATTCAGATGCAGCTACATCTTATATTGATTCTATAACTTTTTTTCTACTCTTTTTTTTTTTTTTAAATCCACTATTATGTTCATAAAATTTTTCGATGGTCGATAAATTCCATGTAAGCTCTCGTGTCTATTAATCTTAAAATTTGAACTCAAGAAATCAATAAAGGAAGCAAATCTTCTGTTTACCAATGGTGCTAGTTCATAGTCATTTTTTCTTTGCTTTATTCCCAACAATCTTGCTAATTAAACTAGAGGTTCCATCAATTAAATTATTAACAACTTCCTTTTATTTTTCTTTCTCAATCTTAATATAAGGAGCTTTAAACTTCTTATAACATTAAAATGCTCCAACACATGCAGTGAAATTCAAAAGTCTTCTCTTGATATTTTTTCTTGAAAAGCCCAGCAGACTTTCAACCTTTATATCAATACATATACAAGCTCGAGACCACACGCCGAAGTATCCACACTTGACAGCACCATTGATTGCAAGTTGTAAAGGCAAAATCTTTCCCAAGTTAATTATTTCTTTCGAGCATTGAATTCTTGAATGCATCAATATGTGTGCAAAATATTCAAAGTTTTTGGCATTCACGATCTGAAAAACGTTGAATATTGGTGAATTAATAATAATGGTGTACAATTACATGTATATTGGTGAATTAATAATAATGGTGTACAGTTACATGTTCGTTAATTTTAGAGTCCATGGGATTAGTCATAGTGCACGCAAGCTGGCCCGAACACCCATGTTAATCTAAAAAAATAATAATGGTGTACAGTTACTTTGAACTAATTTAGCCCCTCTCTCGTATCCATACCACCATAAAATGATTCTACATACGAAGCAGGACTGTTTCTATGGGTTATTCCTACAATCAAAAACGTTTTTATCTATTAAATTCTAAAATACTAACCAAACACAACTTAACAATATCATTATTTTGGGTTCTTTGGTTCTTTTTTTTTTT
>NW_011500186.1:104525-112411 GCF_000495115.2 Populus euphratica | reverse complement strand
AGTGGCCATCATATGAGCAACCAAGGATTCGAACCTGAGACCACAGAGAAAGCAAACCCCTTAGTTCCAAGTCTTTACCACTTGATTATCACCTAGATGGTTGAGTTCTTTGGTTCTTAGCATCACAAGAAACTTCTTACTTTTTGTCCTTTTGAACTTTCTACTTTTAATTGAATCAAATGAATCTCATCATTCCCAATCAAAGATGGTTTGACCTTTATCCAGTTAATGAAACGACCAAAATAGTTTATCATATCATGATTTAATAAAAATAGAGGATCATAAATTATTTTAAATGAAAATAAATGAGTGCATTGATGCTATTTGAAATTATTGGTTTGATTTAACTAATTATCCCTTTAATTAATTGGAAATATGGGGTTTGATTAAATGACAATGCATTTGATATTTACCCAATATATATATATATATATATATATTACACTAATGGGATATGATCTTGAAAATTTATGTTATTGGTGGGTGGCAAAAATTAAATGCACTAAGTTTGAATTGATGAATGATATTCACATTTCTATTACGTCCAACATATTTCAAATAATTTTTATATTTTATCATTATATCAGTTGATGTGTTAATTGAGATAAGATTTTTTGAGCTGGTATATATATTTTAAATAAATATCTTCTACAATAATTATTTTGGCACATTCAAAAATAAATTTTCATCCATATTAATTTTAAAATTTGAACTCAAGAAATCAACAAAGAAACAAACCTTCGGTTTATCTATAATGTTAATTGAAGCTGGATTATCCATATGAAACTTGAACCGTAAATAAGCAGAGTGAAGGTGTGGCTTAGTAAAAACATCAGTTAATTGGTCTTTAAAGGATATGAAATGAATTTGAATATCCTTTTTAGCCATTTTATCACGAACAAAGTGATAAACAACCTCAGCATGCTTTGTACAAGCATGAAAAATTAAATTAGCAAATAAATAAATAGCATTCAAATTATCACATCAAATAATGGTGATAAAATTAGGAGAGAAGTGGAGGCTAAAATGTCAACAGGTTTATATGACGCATAGTTTTAAAACTTAGCCCAGCCCAAGGGGTCAACCCTGGACTCAGTCGACCCAGGGCTGGAACTACACCAGGTTTAAGAAAAAATAAAAAAAGTCAAAACTCAAGTGACTTGGCTAGTTGACCCAGCAAGACCCAGTCAAAAACCCGGTTGCAGCCTATTGACTTTTTTTTTACTAAAATGACATCGATTTGATTTAAAAAAAAATCAAAATTGACCCAAACGACCTAGTCAAAACCCAAAACCTAGGCCTTGAACCAGGCCGGGTTTAAAAACTCTAGTATGATGACATACTAGCATAATAAAAGATATCAAAAAAATATTTGTATTGACTAAGCATGAGATCCCTATTGGTAGTAGTGACTTCAATTCCTAAAAAACAATAAACATTACTCAAATCATGAAGTTTAAGCTATAAAGAAAAAAATATTTGTGTTGAACTCAAAAAAAATAAATAAGAAGGTATCAATCTTGAAAACTCGAAAGCCAATAGAAAGAAAAAAATTACTCAATCATGTGTACCAAGCCCATGAGGCTTGTTTTAAGTTATAAAGAGACTTGTGAAGGTAAAAAATATAAGTAGGAAGAGTAGGTTCTATAGAACTCATGGGTTGTTCTATATAGAGAACCTTCCTAAGTGACCCATTAAGGAATGCATTATGAACATCAAGTTGTCAAATCTGCCAGCCTTTAGATATAACAATAATAGGAACTAACCAAACAGTGGTTGGTTTCACTACAAGACTGAAGGTTTCTGAGTAATCAATTCTTTCTTATTAAGTGAATCCTCGCACAACAAAACAAGCCTTGTAATGGTCAATACCACCATCAACTCAATGCTTGATTCTATACACCTATTAGCATCCAACCACATTCATAAAGGGCTTAAACGAGACTAAGGATTAAGTACCATTATCATGTAAAACAACAATTTCAGACTTTAATGTATTGTGCCAGCACAAAAATCGATCAGCTTCCGTAAAATTTAGAGGTTTAAGGTTAGGAGAAGATGTTACCCAAGATTCTAAAGATAATGGAGTGGCAAAAACCAAACTCATGTTGGCATACTTGTGCCTTCGTGAACCCAACACCATATGGTGTTGTCATGGTGCTAAAGGGATACTATACGTGATAGGTTGGGTCTACTATGAAAGAGAGTAGCTAGAGAGATCAACAGAGGTCCAAACCTGGTGGAGGCTGGAGATGTAGTAGCAATAGGTGAATCATATAAAGACAC
Organism: Populus euphratica; assembly: GCF_000495115.2. NCBI lineage: Eukaryota > Viridiplantae > Streptophyta > Magnoliopsida > Malpighiales > Salicaceae > Populus > Populus euphratica. The sequence continues at coordinate 110,125 of NW_011500186.1, read as the reverse complement.
AGTTGGCACGACAGAACCTAAACTTGTAAAATGATCGAAAGACATAGATACAGATAGTGATAAGGGAACCAAAGGGACAGTAAGGAAAGTCCATGGGTCTGAGAAATAAGTGTAGATGTAAACACAAAGTGAGAAGAGATAAAGACTTGGTCAGACTCAAGAAAAAAAAATATTGTTCATAAAAACAGAGATAACGTGATATGTAAATATGATTAGAGGATAAGTCGAGACAATAATATCCTAGGTGAGATGAACTATAGCCTAAAAACACACATAGAGTAGAACAATAGTCTAACTTATGAGTATTATAAGGATGAAGAAAAGAAAATAGAGATACCTAATAGTACACAAAAAGGTATAATTAGGTAGTTGATGAAAAGAAACATTCAAAAGAAGGTTTATTGCGCAAGATAGGTGTTGGCAAAAGCGTAACTCTAAAAAAATTTAGGCGCCTTGTAGTGATCAAGAAAAGTAAAACCAGTTTTGATAATATAGTGAAGATGATGCTCAACAGTGTCATTTTGTTCATATGAATATGGACATATTAAGCGATGATGAATACCAATGGTTTTGTAAAAGGAATTGAATTTATGATATTTATTACCCCAATCAATTTGAACAAATTTTATTTTGTGAGAAAACTATCATTCAACAAAAACATGAAATTGGTGAAACACATTGAATATAGCAAAATTTGATGATAATAGGATAAAACTAACTAAATTTTGGATGCACATCCACAAAAATGATAAAATATCAAAAACCATCAATAGATAAAATAGAAGCAAGACCCCAAACATTATTAAAGATTAGCCCATAATGAGCAAATGTTTTGTGACTTATAGATCCCAATGACATACGTGATAATTTTCCAACACACATGCTTGACATTGAAAATTTAAATGATGAGAATTACACACAATCTTTTTATTTGACGCTAAGATACTTAGAACACGTGAGCTTGGGAGACCAAGTCGATGATGTCAAACATAAGTAGAAGTAAACAAGCTAGCAAACCACAAAGCTTGGGGCATGAATGTGGCAGAAGACTCTAAGAGGATATAAAAGTCATCTTTACTCTAACAGGAAAGAAGAATTTTCTTAGTTATAAGATTCTTGACATAGAAAATAGAGGATGAAATTTAAAAAAAAAAAAAACATAATTTTCATGACAAATTGTGGAACAAATAGATATTAGACAAAGTAAATGCTCATTTTGGAATATGTAAGGTAGTATCAGCTATTTAAATATGACAAGTTCCTTACCATTATCAACATGTAATTGATCATTACTGAAACAGGGTTCTGCATTTGTGTCAGGAAACCAAGTGGCAGAGTTTGCTATTAAAGCATCACTAAAAGAGAAGTTGGTCGAGAGATTTATTTTGATGAAAAGTATTATTTGTTAACTTGCACAAAAACTAGTAACTATAATATACTTTTGTTATTTTATCATTATCATCAAGATAAAAATAGTTATCCGCTTTCAAATTTAATTTTTAATCAAATTTAAATTACAAACAAAAAAAATAAGTTTATTTAAGATTTTATTTCTCACACACAATTAAACTTTTGTATTATAAATATAAATCAATTAAACTTTTGTATTATAAATATAAATCTTAGCATATGCACACGAGGGGAGGCCATTACAAGAGAAACCTAAAAAAAAAAACAGAAAGGGGAGAAAGAAACTTAGTAACGGCTCTCAGCTTCCCAGCCTCCCCAGCAGCCCCCCACTTACTCTTCCTCCCAGCAGCACGGTTACAAGGACCATCTTTTGTCTTCTCAGTCGGGACCTGCAAAGAAAACAGGATTCTTCCCCGTGGCCAGCCAAGTCTCAGACGCCAACCCTCACTCTTTGAAGAAGGAAGAGGACGGGACCTTTGGAGAGAGGAAGAGGATTAATTCTCCCAGCAACAACAGCAAGCTTCCTCCTTCTACACCAGCTAGCAACGACCGTACCGGCAGGTCAACGGTGCAACTTCTTCTTCTCCAGTACATCATCTTCCTTTATGCAATATTGTGAGCCGTCCAGCATGCACTCCTCCAACAATAACAGGTTTTCAAAGCATGAGCAATAGTTTTGTCTTCAACCGTGGGAGTCTTTTAGTTCAAACCGTGAGCTCCAGCAGCACTTGGAGTTTTCTTTCTTCTCCATTGAAGCAGTGACAACGGGTGCTCCTTAGCCACCATTTCCTCCTTCTGCAGCAGTTCAGTCCAGCAACAGCAGCGACTACTGTCTTTCTTCACAGAATCGTAACCTAGTTGCAACATTCAACGGCACTCCGTCAGCGCGGCATCTCAGCAACAGCAGCGCAGCAGACCATTAGAGAGAGAGAAACGAACAAAACAAAAACAGGACGAACACGAACCAAGGGAGACACAGGACGAACGAAAGCAAAGGAGAAAGACAGGAGGCACAGGGCGCTCAGGAGAGAGGGAAGAACGAAACACAAACACCACTCAGGGGAAAACAGAAAAAAAAAAAAAAACAGGGGACGACTGGAAAGAAAACGAGACAGAAACAGAGAGAAGCATTGGCCAGCCAACGCACAAGCACCAGCCTCGTCTCCGGTTGCACCATCCCTCCCTAAACAGACAAACGCGAAGGAGAACAGAGGAAGCACAGGAGGAACTGAGAGGAGGGAATACCAGTGGAGAACAAGAAGAAATAAAAGAGGAGAAAGCAGTCGGCCAGTCTTCCTTCAGCAGCGTCTCCATGGCCAGCATCAGGTAAGTTCTTCGCCTTCCCTCCATTTTGCATTTTAATTCATTAACACCGTGCACATTTGAATTATAATTACTTGCCTCCTGTGGCAAGCATGTGCACGCGTCCAATTCTGCCTGTTTGACCAGTCCGGTATGGACCTGCTAGGTCCATCCCAAACTGTACGACTGAGTTAAATCCTGCTCAATAAAAAATATATCTAAAAAATATAAAATAAAATTTTTTTATTTTTTTAATTTTAATTTTACAAGTTTATTTACTAACGATAAAGTTAAAAACATTATACTTTTTGAGTTATTTTTTTTATTTTTTTTATTTTAATTTTACAAGTTTATTCACTAACGATAAAGTTAAAAATATTATACTTTTTGAGTGGCACAATATCTATCAACACTAGAATTGGAATATTCACATAAGAATATTCCCTGATACTAGAGTTACGAATATTATATAAAGACCATAAAAATGGAACAAAAATAAATATTTAGTAATTTAAACAAAACCAACAATACAGTATGTCTCTAGTCGAACGCTTAAAGGGTGATAGTATCTTTCATTTTGCATAACCAGTCACATACCGTAGAATCTCTATTGATCAGTTAGGGTTCCTAGTGACCATAATACTAGGTGGTGACTTCTTAAACAAGAATTTTTTTTTTCCTAAAAAACAAGATGTTAGGTATTTATTCTTTTCCTATGCATTATAAAAAAATTTAATTGATCGTCATGACGTTTGAGTGTGACAGAATGGCAACTATATTGAGAACTTTTAAAACTAAGCTTTGTTATTTGTCTTTTTATTAGTATCTCGTTTGTTGTGCTTGTTTAAATTTTTTTATCACCTTTACTGCTTTAGCATGCATCCTTGTTTATATTGTTATGCAACTCTTGTTTGATTGTTTACTTGATTGTGGTTGATATGTCAATCTGATATTACTCAGGGTTTTTATCTTAACACTACTTGTAAGCCTTATATCAACCTTTTGAGGACGATCATTGAGCAACCAATAGACTCTTTAATACGAGATAGTGACCTATCCTAGTGATGCACTTAACGACTAGAACCAACCTGTTAGGTTATACCCTGTGTAATCTCACTATGGCTAGCCCAACATGCGGCATTAACAATTCCAAGGTCATTAGGTGGTAAATGGTCATCTCATAGTATACAAGAGTCTGAGTTATTATAGTTGTCGCACGTTTATAGCATCGCGGCGATCGTCCACCCCTCCCAGGCATATGTTTATATTTGGAAAATATAAAAAGACAAGGAATTCTTGTTTTTTATTAGTGGAAAAGGAGAATGGGAGTCACCACTTAGTATTTTGATCACTAAGAACCCTAACTAGTCTCAGAGATCAAATATGGGGACCGGTTGCATAGAGGGAAGGTATTAGCACCCCAAATATGTCATACCTAAGGTATGCTGCATGGTTTTATTGTTTGATAAAAATATAAAGTCTTATCGTGTTTTCTAATTGTTAGTCTATCTATGATTTAAGAAAAGTCCTCCTCAATAAAGAAAGCATTATTTTATTGGGTAAAAACCTAATCATTATATGTCAACAAAAAATAAAAATAAAAAACTATCTTTTTAATATTGAAAATACATTTTACGTATAAATTTGTAAGCTCAGATACTAAAATAAAACAAAATATTTTTTATATTTTTTTAAAATATTGGTCAAGTTCTCGTGACTTTAATAAACTGATTATTAAAGCCAAAATGCATGCTAAAATGGTTTTTTTTTTAATTTTTGTTGTATGAAAATATGTTATACTTTTTCTTTGAGAGACTTGGTCGTATGAATGAAAACAAACAAACAAAAAACATGTTTTTTTTAATTTTCCAACATTTTGATGAAAATCAAGTATTTTAATATCGGATTTATATCTTTACCGTATAAAAATACAAGCCAGTATTAAGAAAAATTCAGTAGAAAAATACCAAGAAAATCATAAATTTTTTAAAAAAATAAGAAAAAACTACTAAGCTAGGTCAGCTAGGTTGGCGTTGGCCAACCCAATAAACAAGGGATATGCTCTCCACTGTTCATTAGCAGAACAGTGGAGTTAGCGGGTATGGAGTTGAAAAAAAGGGAAGAAGAAGGAAACTGACCTGGTGGCGCTGGCAACTCATGGTGCTAGTGGTGGTGAAGGGAAAAAACAGTGGTGGTTCGTTGCAAGGGACAGTGGCAACTGTTATGGATATTTTATTAGTACTTAAAATTGTATTTTTATCAAGGTTGACCCCTTTTTTTCATTGTATTTAAAACCCAATATAAATTAAGTTTCGGTTTCTTAAATTAATAACAATCAAATGGATAGGTATAATTAATGTTTGCCAAAGATCAACGTGGTGGATTGATAGACACTCGTTGAATCAAAGGATTGATTGATAAATTCAACTACAGAAATTGAGAAGATAAAAAGAAGGTGAAGCTTAGTAAAAAGATGTTGGTTTAATCCAAATTAGAACACTATTCGATAATTGGATCATAACTAGAGTTGTAAAACTTGGATTTAGGTTTGCTTTATAATGATGAACAACTAAGATATAGGTCTAAAACTTTCATGGGAATGCAAGACTCAATTATGCTGTTTGGAAGTCCAAATCTTCACAACAACGGAGAAGTCTGAATTTGTCCTGCAACCCAGACACTATTAAGTGTTTAGCCCATGTCTTGTTCTTGTGGGATTCATGTGGTCTCTAAGTGTTCTAACACGGTTATTCTCATTATTAAGTGATTGATTATCGTCTTGGACCATATTTTCTAAAAATGATGAAGATAAACTAGAAAGTCTCTCACTTAATATACATGACCACACTCTCATACACGTGTAGGAATAGAATAAAAGGAAGAAGAAG
>NW_011500186.1:103080-103491 GCF_000495115.2 Populus euphratica | reverse complement strand
TATTATAAAACATGCTTTAATTAAGGAGTTATTGATACTTCAAGTGTAAAATAGTGATATAAAATCTTGATAAAAAATGCACTTCTAAATATTAATCACACCCCCCAACCAACTTACTACTAATCTCTGGTAATCACAGCGTTAAAATAGAAAAACAATTTGTAAATTTCATAAAGTAAGATATTCATTATTCAACTGAGCTATATAGATACATAAACTCTCATTAAATTTATATATCTGCTCACTACCTCTTAAATAAGATATTAATAAACCTTTTTTTTTTGTTCAATAGATCAACACATAGTTATGAGTCTTTACTTGGAAGAAAATAAAATTCTTGTTCTAATGTTTAAAGTTAACTTTCTTGTGTTTGGATTTTCTTTTTGTTTTTTTTTACATCTATATATATAT
>NW_011500186.1:101581-102115 GCF_000495115.2 Populus euphratica | reverse complement strand
CTCAACACGGGGAAACTTACCAGGTCCAGATCTCAACAGTTACTTTAACAAAAGAGCTCTTTCCCATCCTAGTAACAATAATTTTGCACATGCTTTATGAAATAAAAAACACAGTTAGTTAATTTTATTTTTATTTTTGAAAGCTACTACCCTCTCCCCCAACCAAAATGAGACATTGTCCTCAATGTCCTAAGGTATAAAGATAGAATACAGAAGACATCACCTGAAATAACAAACACTCTGATTAGTACTTAAAAGTGCATTTTTATCAAGGTTTTATATCATCATTTTGCACTTGAAGTATCAATAACTCCTTAACTAAAGCATGTTTTATAATAATATATCTAATAATATAAGATACCTTTAATTTAAGGTAAATGTTCATTTTAAATTGAGGCCTATCACATAAATAAAAGGATTGATTGATGAATTTAAGAACTGAAAAAACTTAGAAAAGAGATGCTGGTGCAGTCCAAACCGGAATACTATTTGGGAATTGGATCATATCTAAAGCTGTAGATCTCAGATTTAGGT
>NW_011500186.1:86935-100956 GCF_000495115.2 Populus euphratica | reverse complement strand
TTGTTGTTATTGTTATTGTTGTTGTTATTATTGCTATTATTGTTGTTTATAATTGTTGTTTATAATTTGTACAATTAACCTCCTTGTGGTTCGACCCCGGTCTTGCCGGATTATTTATTATTTCGACACTCCTACACTTGGGAGAAGACATCAATATTTTAGTCGTGTCAATTAGATAGGGTAGGATGGCATCTCCCCCTTCCCCTTATCAATACCAAAGGAGGACCAGGAGAGAAAGGGATGAAAAAAGACAGGGAGATTATAAAGAGAGGGGAACAAAAAGACAAGGATAAAAAACAAAAAAAGGAACAAATGGATGACAAAAAAAAAATAGAAAGAATATTGATGAGATTTGAGGGAAAAGAGAACGAAGAAAAATATAAAGAGAAAAAAAAAAAGAAACAAGGTAATGCGGGGGGGGAGGAGAGAAACTGTAGAAGCATAAACAAGATCAAGGAAACTAGGGATAAAGGAAATAGGGGAAACTCAATGAAAAACAAAAGAAAAAGGAACAGAGAAGCAAAAACAAAGAAAAATAGAGAAGAAAAAGAAAAAGAAATTAGAGGAAGAACAACTGCAGCAACCATTATTTTTCCACTACCACCTTAAACCATTGCCAACGATAGCAACCACGCTCCCTCACTCCAGGTAATCTTCTCCCCTTCTTTGTTTCCTCTTACTTGTTCATTTCATTTGCATGCAGAACATGAACAATTGATGTTATGCAGCAAATAAATTATAATTAGCTAGTTATTGTGCTCAGCAGAGTAACTAACTAATTGTTTTCCCATGTAATTGAGCTAAGTCCAGCTTTGTAGAAAGGAGGTTTTTCTTTTAGGCTAGTCTCAGCCCATTTTCTTTGTGGTCTAGTCTCAGCCCTTTTTTTTTCGGTTGGTTTCGACCTAGTTTACATTGAGCCTAAATCGATCTAGTTTCCTTTAGGGCGAGACTCTACCCAATCAAGTTGGACTCATCCTATATGATTGGGTTGGGCCCAACCCAATATAAAATAATAATAATAACAATAATAAATTATATTATATTTATATTTTACAAAACAAAATCTAAAAAAATTCTAGAAATCCTAAAAAAATTGTGATTTTCTTGTGTATTTTTCTAAAAATTTTGATTAATATTGGTTTTTATTTTTATATTGTAAAAATATAAATCTGGTATTAAAATACTCTATTTTCTCTTATATATATACATATATATATATATATATACACAGCCAAGTTTCTCAAAAACTAAAAAATTATATCGTATTTTCATATAAAAAAGTTAAAAAATATATATATCAGCATGTATTTTTTGCTTTAATAATGATTTTATTAAAACCATCAAAATTAAGCCAATATTTCAAAAATATCAAAAAAATTATTTTATTTTCTTTTAATATATAGAATTATAAACTTATACATTCCTAAAATTAAATAATAGTTAGTTCTTTTTGTTTATTAATGTTAAAGCAAATAATATTTATCTAATAAAAAAATCTCTCAACTAAAAAAATTTTTACATAAACTTTATAATATCTTAATATATATCAAACAATTAAATAATACAACTACTCCAGTATAAAATATACTCGGAGTGCTCGTATCTTTCTTTATATACAATCGGTCCTCGTGTTTTAGGTTTCCTAGTAATTAAAAACTGGGCGGCGACTCCGTTTTTCACTCTTGTGTTTCTCTCCTTCTGGCTAGACATGCTTTGGCTCTCTATATTTAATGACACCTTCAGCAACCATTTCTTCTTCTTAATATGTTCATAAAACAACAGTACCAAGGCCTGATCTAAAAAGAAGAGAGAAGAAAATGTCTCAAAACTCAGCTGACTTCCCATGGAAGGTAAGGCTCTTTGCATCCCTCTTCTCCTTCACCTTTAAAGTCATGATTCGTCGCTCTGATGGATCTCTGAACCGCCTCTTACTCAACTTTCTCGACTATAAAACCTCTCCATCGCCTGACAAGCCCATAGATGGTGTCACAACCACTGATTTCACTATTGATGAAGACCGCAGCCTTTGGTTCCGCCTCTACAACCCCGTTTTCAGGACTTCAACCACCGACAATGAAGTTAAAATCCCAGTTATTTTCTACTTCCACGGGAGTGGGTTCATCTGCCTGGCGGCCAATTCAAAGCTGTTTGATGATTTATGCTACAGGCTCGCCCGCCTGCTACCTGCAGTCATCATTTCGGTAAACTACAGGCTGGCTCCTGAGCATAGGTATCCATGCCAATATGAAGACGGTTTTGATGTTATAAAATTTATTGATAAATCATACTTTGAAGTCCTTCCAAACCATGCCAATCTCAAGCACAGTTTTGTTGCTGGAGACAGTGCTGGTGGCAATCTAGCTCATCACATGGCACTAAAGGCTTGCAAATCTGAACTTTCCAATATAAAACTGACTGGAGTTATAGCCGTACAGCCATTCTTTGGAGGAGAAGAGCGTACAGGATCTGAAATCAAGCTTTCTAGAGATCCCTTTGTTCCAATGGATACTACAGACTGGATGTGGAGATCGTTTCTGCCAGAGGGTTCGAATCGGGACCATCAGGCGTCGAATGTTTTTGGGCCTAACTCTGTTGACATTTCAGAGCTTAAATTCCCTGCGGTTCTTGTTATTATTGGGGGGTTGGATCCTCTCCAGGACTGGCAAAAGAGGTACTACGAGGGACTAAAGAAAAGTGGAAAAGAAGTGTATTTAGTTGAATATGTCAATGCATTCCATTCATTTTACCTTTTTCCTTGTGTGCCTGAGTTTTCTTTGTTTATCAAGGAAGTGAAAGATTTTATGCAAAAGCAAATGTCCAGATGAAAAAGTTAACAACTTTCTTCTGCTTAGGTGTTTATGTTATCAGCTTGAATTATCTATTTGTTCTGCTTTATTATTTTTTTGTCTTATGAATATGGTAATATCATGGCCCTTTTAGTTCAAGATTTTTTTTTTTTAAATAGCACTTTCTCATGAAAAAAAAAAGTAAACTAAAAAAAAGATTTGAAAAAAAATAATACGTTGTAACTATATAAATTACGCGGTTTCCAACGATTCAATTCGAGTTTTTAATTATCTAAATTTACTTGAATAAACTTAGTTTAAATCTAATCATGTCAACACTTAAAAACAAGAATAAAATGCATTTGTTTTAATAAAAATAATTGATCTGCTGATTTACAGGGTAAGCTAATAACTTACAGGTTGACCTAATAAACCAATGATTTAAGTCTCTTTCCATGTGCATATATCTCTGCATTTTGGGGTGGTGGATAGTACGAAATAGAAACCAAATTAATCAACTTGGAGGAGTGTCCACCCCCGCATATGATAACCTCTCATGCTGTTTTAACTACTACCATTCAGGCTTTTACTCGTGCAAAATTAACTGGGATGCTTTGTTCATTCTTGAAGAAATTATCAGGATCCACCCTTGACTTCACTGTCACCAGCCTAGGAAAGTTGTCCTTAAAATACTTGCTCCCATAAACTTTAGCTTCCTCAAAGATGGTCTGGTTGCTAGGATTGCTACCGATATCAAGATCCCTGTAGTTGAGAAATGCTTCTCTTGGATACTTGCTGACATAAGGAGTCATTGCATCATGCAGTTGTCTTAACAAACTTGTATGGTGATTGGTGGCCTCAATTCCTTCTTGGATCCAGGTTGTGGAGTACTCGATTTTGAACAGGTTTCCAGCTCTATGAGGGAATGGAGTTGCCGTTGCCGAAATCTCATCCATTCTTCCTCCATAAGGATTCCATTGCATCCATATTGGCTCTACCTTGATCATCACCTTCCATATGCTTTCCAAAGCATTCTTAGGAATGACATATTTCACAAAATCAGATTTCTTTTTGAATAAGCTTGCTTGGTTTGGCCTGTTGAGTAGAACATCAGTTGATGCTGCATTTGGAAGGTTTGCCCAGAAAACTACAGACTCTATCCATCTCATTTCCTTGCAGTCTTTTTGCTGCAAACCTAACTCAGGGAAGCTCTTGCTCAGCAAGGAAAGGAGGGCTCCACTTTGTCCTAGAAAGAGGCCGATGAAAGAGATGCTAATTCTTTTAGAACCCTCACTGCTTCCTTTGACAACTTGTGACATTGCTCTAATGAAAAGATCCTTGTCTAGTTTGCTAGCAACTAGTTGCCACTTGTAAAACACATCGGTTGCTCCTTCCTCCAAGGTCCTATCAACCCTGAATGCAGTCACTGTGGGAGGAACTTGAACCAAACTAATCTTCCAAGAAAGAATGACTCCAAAGCTTGCTCCACCTCCTCTAATTGCCCAAAAGAGATGCTCCCCCATTATCTTCCTATTAAGGATATTGCCATTGACATCTACTAACTGTGCATCAATGATGTTATCCACAGAAAGGCCATATTTTCTCATCATGGTCCCAAAGCCCCCTCCACTAAAGTGACCACCTATACCAACAGTAGGACAAACACCAGCTGGAAAGCCATGAATATTACTCCTGCTGCCAATATTGTAGTAAAGTTCACCAAGAGTTGCCCCAGATTGAACCCATGCTGTCTCACTCGCTATGTCTATGTCGATGGATCGAAGATTGAACATGTCGAGGATGACGAATGGGACTGCAGATACATAAGAAAGGCCCTCATAATCATGGCCACCACTCCGGATTCTAATTTGCAAGCCATTAGACTTTGCGCAAATAACTGTTGCTTGGACATGGGATTCATGGACGGCTGCGATGATCGCAAGTGGTTTTGGGGTTGTAGGAGTCAAAAATCTACGGTTTTTTATCAGTGCTTGCAAGATAGACTCAAAAGAGGGATTTGTGTTACTATAGATTGCTTGAGAGATTGGGTGAGAAGGATGGCTATGGCTAGGAAGACACTGTAGAAACCTGTCAAGAACTGTATCAGAAGCTGCCAATGACACTAACAACAGTAGGGCTGAAACTACTGAGAGTGTTGCAGACATTGAAGCTTTCATTTTCAGGATGATTTCTCAGTCCCAGGCTGCATGATCAAACAAATTTGGTAGCTGTACTTTGGAAAGGAAAAGACAACTGTATCAGTGCAAAATTATTGCAGAGCACTGCTAGCAGCATTCTAAAATGTTTCCAGATCATGTTATGATGATATAATATCTTGCTTGTCTTCCTATTTCTTTCAATAATTTGAAGAGGGCTACTATTATACATAAAAAATATTGTATCTAGCTGGTTCACACATGATCATTAAACCTCAATCACAGAATAGATTTGTCTCATAGACAGAACAGACTCTCGGTATCGTAGTTGTTTAATGGAAATCCAATTTAAGAACTAATCCAAGAATCACCGAGTCAACTTTTTTTTTTAAATTGCATTGCCTTGTTTTTTCTTTAATAAAAATAAAAATCCAGCGTTGATCATGCCTAGTTTGGATGAATAAACCAGACACTAAACACTTGGCCGGATCAATCGAATCAACCGGACACTAAATATTTGTCTGGATCAATTAAATTTCAATCAAGTAAATATTTAGTCTAATTCAACTAAAAACTCCATCCGAATTAAATTTTAGATTCTGAATTTACTGGATTAACTTGTCCCGGTTCATCAAGTATGCTTGGCATGATTCTGGTTTACAGTTGTCAACAAAACCATCACCAATTATGCATTGAAGCCTGCGGCTTCAGATATATCAAACATTGATTTCAATCACCAATTTTCAACGTCTAGTGGGTGTTTTTTAATACCCATAGAAGATTAATAAATCTCCATGCTGCACATAAGAAAAGGACTAGATAACATCAAGACCAGCAAGAGACAAAGCAGGAGGGGCCTAGCACATAAATGCACACAGCTGACAATGATCTTCCATAAGCTGTGATCATACTTCAAACAATAAAAGAGAAGAGAGAGATAGAGTGAGAGTGAGAGATAACCTTTGATGAATATGGATTGGTTATCATCAAGCATAATGGACTAGGTAAGCTTGCTTTTCCCGCAAGTTGCCATCAGCATATTTTTGAGAGTGAGAGTGAGAGATAACCTTTGATGAATATGGATTGGTTATCATCAAGCATAATGGACTAGGTAAGCTTGCTTTTCCCGCAAGTTGCCATCAGCATATGGTGGAAAACTTGACGTGTGCGAACTGACATAGCTAGCTCTCAAAACACCAATCCTAGCTGTTTGCTGCAATTTACAAGTTTTGAAATAAACAAAAAGCTGGGATTGAGAGAAATTAATAATTTGGAATTGATTGAATGGACTGCAGAAGCAAAGAATCTTGGTATCTACTGTTAGACACACCAAAAAGTGGAAATCCTTAGCCTATTTATACATGTCAAACAAGTGCTAGATATTTTGATCTACGTTACTTTTTATTTGTACATTTTCCAACCACTTGTAGGGATTTTTATCCATTGGAGACCATGGCTGCTTGACTTTTTCAGGTCAGTCTTCTAGGTTTCTCAATGGATTTTTGTACATAGAGACCATGGCTTTCCTTCATGGCTGCTTGACTTTTTTCAGGTCAGTCTTCTAGGTTTTTCAACTAATTTTTATTTAAAAATATATTAAAAAATATTTTTAATATCAACACATCAAAATAATCTAAAAATACTAAAAAAATAATTTAAAATAAAAAATAAAAAATCTAAATTTTTTTAAAAACAATTTTAAAATATAAAAACAATCAGATCCTAATTTTATTTATAGCATATGAGATTGGATTTTTTTATTAGAAATGAAGGCTATTTAGTGAAAAAACTAAATTGTCATGAAAAAAAATTGAAGGACTAAACTACAAACATATGAAAATACAGGGACTCTATTGGCTTTTTAAAATCAAATTTTCACTAAAATCACAGGATCAAACAACAATTCACTCTTCCCTCTTCAAAGATTGCGTTGACATCTGACAGACAAGTTTTGCATAAATTATGTGATAGCAGTGACTACATAGTACCATCATTTTCAGAGCTAGACGGACCAGTATATTCAACTAGAGCAACTTGCCGATTCAGCCAGACAATCTTACAAGATAGAACCTTGTAACCCTAGCAGCTTCAATGATCTCCTTTGGTGAAAATGAGGTTAACTTGGCTAAATGAAACGATTCTGGAGGCAAACTATCCAGTGTCCATTCTCAGAGAAAGAACATCGAAAAATGATGAGTATAACCAAGAGGGTATAGAATCAATAGAAGCTATACCTGCACCAAGGCATCATGTTATTGAGATATTATCTGTTCGAATACATGTAATGAATTGGCCGCTCCTAACACTATATTTTAGGTGAATAAATTATCTTTCATCTGAAACCCCCAACTTCTAAGAGAGATTAGAAACACAGCTGAGGTCAGTGCTGCGTGGGGTCTGAGGACTGAGTTAACTTCTGCTACGGACTCTTCCCTAAATGTTCAAGAAGCCATCACCAAAGGGGATCCATACCCATTTTGATGTGATTTTTGCCATCTCCATGCAACCTGTAAACTCTTTTGGAGATCAGTGTATTGTGCAGTCCAGTTCAGCTCACGGTTAATTTTTGATGGGTCACTAAACACTTCAGCATAGTCACCAGGCCGGCGAGGTAAATAGTCTACTTTGATGTCTACACCGGTTGCCTTTTTACATGCATGTACAAACTCCTTGACTGACCTACCTGATAAAAAATAAAAAAAAAAAAAAAAAAGCTTGAGAACACGATCAGTGAAAAGCAGCTCAGCAAACAGGAGAACTGGTTACCCACCCATTCCAGTGCCAACATTGTAGATTCCAACTTTCCCAGGCGTTGCCTTTTCAAGCGCTTTAACATGAGCATCAACAAGATCAGTAACATCGATATAATCTCTTATACAAGTTCCATCGTGTGTCTTATAGTCCGTTCCTTTAACCTGCAAAGTGGAAACACCAACATTCTGAGAATTTCATTCATCATAACGTAAGAACGAAGACAGAGTGCAGCATGTTTTTTGTCTAAATGGCACAACACAAAGGAAAGCAAGCAGAAAACAACACAGCCTCTAAGCGTGAAACCTCAATAAATGTCCCAGTAACCTGATTCTAAGACTCCCAAACTGTCTAAATTTTCAGCAACCAATTAAACTGGGCACCTAAAACTTAACCAACCAGGTTCTGAAAATCAAAGTAATATCAATAACCAAGCAGGAAGACTAAAATCCCTTTTTTACCAACTGCAGCATAGCCTTGAAATAACTCAACAGTAAAGTTGCAATTTTGATCTAAAAGGGAAAAATTCAAGGTTAAATAAAAATCAAAATACCTTTAGTCCAGCAACAATACCACGAGCAGCATCAAAACAAGCACCAGAAATTCGTCCGTGCTCACGCAGTTCAGGTCTAGGAGCCTCACCTAACCTGCCATCTGGATCTGATCCAATCACATTGAAGTATCTGAAATTTGGTCAGAAAAGCAATTGTCAATTCATACCTTTAGAAGTGAGAAATTCTTATTATTAAACTTTCATTTCAGGACAGGGATGTTGCTTTAAGTTATCAATTGAATTCAAAGCCTCATCTTCTGCAGTGAGTTCAAAAACTGAAAAAAGGGCATTTGAGAAAAAACTTCAAAAACTAGAGATCAACAAGTAAATTGAATGAAAAGCATTTGAGAAATACTTTCAAAATAACAACAAAAATATATCAGCAATTGGAAAGTCTAACACTTTCAAGAAAAGGGACAGGGGAACTCAATACCAACCTCAATATCATAATTGCCATGTCTGAATTTTTAGAGAAGTCAAGGATGATATCTTCTGCCATCTTCTTAGCTTTTCCATATGGGTTAATGGGTACCTGAGTTGGGGGCGAGGGGGGGGAGGGGGGTATAAATCAGTCACCTAGCATGTAACCTGGTATGAAGTAAAATGAGTCGTAGCATATCATTCTTGTGCTCTCGTCCTGAATTAAGCTTAGACCGGACAAACAGATGAATAAAAAACGATGGTTAATTAAGCTTAGACCGGACAAACAGATGAAACTTATCATCATGTGGAGTGTCTGAATTAAGCAAGTTTTTAAATCAAACCTGTGGAGTGTCTTCAGTAATAGGCATCTTTTCAGGCTCCCCATATGTTGCACATGTGCTTGAATATATCAAAGTCTTTACATCATTGGCAGCCATTGACTCCAACACTACCAAGGTATTTGATGTAATGTTGTGATAGTACCTGCACAGCAAGAAAAAACATATCATCATTAAGGACACATACGATCAAGGGTATTAATTTTGATATCAATAGAGAATATTGGATTATAGTTAAGAGGTGATCCATGCATCTGTAAAAAATGAAATATTTGATACAAGAAAATTCAAGTGTCCAACTTGATTTACATTATATCAGTTTCCAAGAGCAATTTTCCAAATTATGCAGATAAAATCAAAGTTCCTACCAAACATGGCTTTCCTAATCTATTATGCAGTATGTTCGTACAATACCCTGTGTATTTTGAAAAAAAGCTCTGAAGGAAAGGCTGTCAAACAACACAACTTTTCCTATGCCCTGTACTATCAATGACAAAAATAATCTTAACTTTCAAAGAAAGGGATTTTGCTTATGGCTAAAAGTTCACCTAATTCTTTCCTTTCTGCTATCTAGTACATTCACTTCCCCTCTTGTTCCCTTACAGAAGAAAAAAAATATAGAAGTGATTCAGATACAAGGTTATGCTTTAAGTTTTGAATCCAAGATCACTCATTAACAGCATCAGAAGATAATTTCTTCCATTCTCTTAATGTTTGTTCACTTAATTGAAGAGAAGCTCGTTTGCCTCCAATTTTTTCAAAATACGGGCATGGATCTGCTACCCTGCGATAATTTAAAGACATTATCTTGTCATCTAATCTTACTTGCAATTCTTGAATGCAAAACATATTGTTAAGTTATCAAAGAAATCCCTTATGCCAAAAGAAGTTTCAGCAAAGCCTTTTGTGCTTGTTACTACCATTGCCACATGGAAAAAAAATATTTAAACCTGCATCACCCAAAAAATAAAAATAGAAGCAAGTTCAATAGAAACAGGACAGGTTTAACTGAGACATCATTGAACACTTACTTAAGGGGGTACACGGTGCTTTCCCCAACATATGCAACTGCTGCAAAATGCATCACAGCATCAAATGCATTTTGTGAAAAGATGCTGTTAACCTGAAATTTTGGTAAAGGAAACAAGTTGCAATATCCAAGTTCAACTGTCTTTAAAAACAACCTAAAATAGGCTATATATATTATATATCAAATAATAAAGATACAGTTTTAGGCTCTCCCAAGTCAGCATATATAAACTGAAGCCTCCCAGGCTCAGGAAATAACTCTTCTAAAACCTTGACTGCACCTAAGTTTCCCCGAGAAAGGTTGTCCTGTTAACAATATGAAAATCTTTACCTTAAATGACCAAGAAAAAATTCAAAATCACAAGCCATAAGAGATCTCAAAAGGAAGCTACTACATTTCATGTGATGAACATACCACAATGGTTACTCGGTAACCATCCTTCAAAAGCCGCAATGCTGCATGGGAACCAATGTAGCCAGCACCACCTGTCACAAGGACATGGATCACCCCATCTTCACGCAAAGAGAACTGAAATAAACAAACCAGCAAATCCGAAAGCACGTTAAGGAAATGTCATAAGCTCAAATCACAACTCAATGGCTGAACTTATTTAAGGTTTGGACGACTGATTCCGCATTTTGAAACCGTCATAATAAAATCCAAATGCCCCTTGCCGGAGCAGTAAAGGTGGCAGTGCAATTATTAGAGAGGGATAACCCTGCATCTTTTAGGAGCTAATATTAGACATGCATCAAGTTTTTAAATGCTATTTCTGCGGCTTCAAGGGAAAAAACAGGCATGTTTGGTACTAAATTAACAGAAAGAGAATGAACAAAGGAACATGGAGTTACCGGGCTTGGAGAATTAAAGGTTGGAGATTGTTTCAGCATAATTATACATACAGCTGTTAGGGAAGCGGCCAAAAGAATCTTTCCTACAACATTATTTTTTCTTTTTGGATCTGAAAAATCCATGCCTGTAACACAGAGTGAGAAAAAGAAATTAAACTGACCTCCAAATAATTGCATCACCATAAATATCAAGGGAGTTGAGAGGGTGCATTTCAAAATCGAAATGGTGAAGCCATAAAACTGACCTCCAAGGGACATAGATCTATTGGACCTTGGCTGAGTTCTGGTCCTGCCAAAACTTAGCATTTGGAGAGTCGTACGAGATCAAATCCCTTTATCTGTCAAGACTACGCTTCTGTATCACTGGCTTTCTGCTCCAGTCTGCTGCAATGAAATCAAATTCAAACAATTAGCAATGATGGAGTTTGAAACAGAAGAAACCAAGAGAGGAAAAGGTACAATCAGAACAAAAGGAAGACCAGCTGGGCCCTATACAAGTATTTGAAACCAAAACAAAACAAAGAAAGTAAAAGGTTAAATACTAAAAGTAGAACAAATTTTACTATGCAAATATGGAAAAAAAAAAAAAACAGAAAAATTCACCACTCAAATTCAAATCTTTACAATCTAAAACCAGTAAAAAGAGAGAAAAAAGGTGGAGAGTTCCAAGATCCAAATGGACCAGTAAAAAGAAGAAAATACTTTCAAACTCCGTTTTTCATGTAGAAAAATGGGAAAAATAATTAAAGACAAACACATTGCGATTGTTTGTCAGGTCATGTCTGACACCAGAAATTTAGAGAGAGAAAATTCTGATATCAGAACGTCCACCGTAGATAACCAAGAAACACAAATGATCATGTTTCTAACAAAGACGGTAAAAAACCATTTTACAGATAGAAGAACAAACCAAATCCCAATATTCAAATTCCCCAAGATCCAAGAACACCAATCAATCAAAACCCATCTCAAAAAACAAAGAAAAAATCCTAAATATCACACCTTTATCAAAAAAAAAAAAGGAGGGCCAGTCAGTCAAGAAAAGGGAAAAATAGCTCAAATATTTTGAAAGCAACAATTTACTAAAAAAAAACACTTTTTAACATCAAAATAGCACCTGGAAACAGCAATAACAATCACAAACTTCCCAAGAACACAAAAGGGTCTATGTATAATATACACAAATATACAATTAAAAGGGAAGAAAAGGCTTGAAATTTAAGGACATGCAGTCACGAGAGAAATAAAAAGAACCCACCAAAAGATGATCAAGAAAACGTAAGAAAGATAAAGAGAACTAAATACAAAAATTAATTAAAGATTTTAAAAAAGAGAGAGAAAAGAATTGTCAAAAAATTAGAGGGAGAGAAGGAGAGAAACGTACGAGAAGCGAAAAGTGAAGAGGAGAGACAGGAGTTCCGGTTGCTATGGTATGCTTGAAAGAGTTGTAGTAATAGGCGTAGAAATCTCTGTGCTTTCCATGTTGTCGCAACATGAGAACATGAGAGCGAGAGGTTTGAAAAATAATTTAAGAAAACAATTTCTTTTTATTTTTACACTTTTGTTATTAACTTCAAATTATTTATAAAACCCGACACAAGGGATTGATCGATGTTGTGGAAATGAAGGGTAAATCTAGGTTAAAATATAAAATTTTAAAATTTAAACTTAATTGTTTTTAAAAATATATATATTAATGGGCGAAGAGTTGGTAGATTACTGCATAAACCCAGATTTTTTACCATGTTAATTTTTTTTTTATTATTATTTTCTCAACCTAAACTAGTTTAGGTCAAGTAAGATTTCAAATTGATTTACCATATATTCAGGTTTTATAATTATAATTTAAAGGTCTATTTAAAAAAATATATAAAATTATTAGTTTTTTAAAATACATCATCTATTTAAAAATATAATTCTTAAATCATTTGAAAAAGAAACATAATTTAAGATTATATAAGAGATAAATTTGATATTGATTGACTCAAAAGTTAGTCTGAATATTTTGAACATAAAGTTAGAAAGTTATTTTTAAAATTATGATTAAATTATACTTTTGTCTTAGTCTCTCCAATGAAATATATTTTTATTCTTATTATTATTTTTTTCAAATATAATAATCAAACATTACTTTTATTTTTTTATTTTGAAAAAATAAAAATTCACTATAAAATTATTTTATAAACATTTAATTTATGTTTTCATCTCCGCCTTTCTATGATGAAACACATTTTTATCTCTTTTGCAGGTTTATTTCTTCTAATACACCAATTAGACATAATAAGATATTTTTGGTGTACATTCAATTGTTTTAACTAATTTTCATAAATATCCTTCTTTAGTTAAATTTTAAGTAAATTAACTATATTTTAGTTAACACTTTAATAAAGTTTTTTGTATATAAATAAATTCGGAGTAATACCTTAGTGAGTAGACTCACATGCTACCCATGTGATGTGACGATAATAAAACATCCATAATATTTTTTTTATACATAAAAATATATTAATTAGTTTTAAATATGATATTCATACTTGAATTGATGTATTGATGACGAATAATTTTTTTATAATTTTTTTAAATTTAAATAAGTGATAATAAAATAAGAAATATATTCATTTGCCAATTAAATAGAAATTTTTTGTTTTTATGGTTTAATATGTTTTTCAAAATGTTTTTTAAATATTTTTTACTTGAAATACTATAAAATTAATATTCTTTGATATTTTTATAATTTTAACATACTAATTAAAAATATTTTAATTAAAAAATATGTACCACCTTACAAAATACAAACTCATTCTAAAAATATATTTTTTATATTGGCAAAGAAACATATTAAGATTCCAACTCTCTAACACACGATAAAAAGAAAGAAAAAAAAAAGAAAATATTGGGAGACTATGAAGAGCGATTTTATATGAAGAGAATCATTTCGTACAAAAAAGAAAATGTCCCCTAAAATGGGGAGATTTTTCAAGCTCCTAGAGGCGTCACCGGCCCTACCACCTCTAGGCCCCCTTTGCACATTTTACTACGAGTACTAGTTATTTTAATTGATAACCATAAGATGCAGGGAAGAGGTGAGCAGTAAAACTTAAAAAAATAAGAATTCGTATTTAGTTTTTTTTTT
>NW_011500186.1:80783-86376 GCF_000495115.2 Populus euphratica | reverse complement strand
AAGGGAATTTAAAAAAAATAAATTTAAAAAAAATAAATTATTTTTTTATGTTTAACAGTGTTAGAAAAATTGAAAAATATTTTTTAATATTTAATAATATTATAAAAAATAAACTGGAAAATAACTTATTAATATTTTATTTTTTTAAGTATATTAAAATAATAAGAAGTGAATTTTACAAATTAAAAATTTAAATAAGAATGAAATTAAAAAAAAAAATTATAAATTATCTGAAAAATAATAAATAGTAATTAAAATAATACTTATCAAATCTAACAAATAAAAAAAATTAAAAATAATAAAATTAAAATAATAATGATTACAATTTCATAAATTATTTTAAATAAAATAAGTAATAATAAAAAAATAAAAATCAAATTTGATAAATAAAAAATTTCAATTAAAAGAATGATAAGATAAAAGTAAATAACAATCATAAAAATAAGGATCAAAATTAATATAAAAATTAAATTTTAAGGGATGAATTTAAAAAAAAAATTTAAACAAAATATATAGCAATTAAAAGTTTGATAACTAAATTTGATATAATCAGCAAATAATATGGTATTTTTAAATTTTTCATAACTTTTAAAAAGTATTTTCTATTCAGAATAAAAAAATATTTTTCTAAAAATAAAGTTAAATTTTTTTTTATAATAAATTATTTTATGTTGACCAGAAAATATTTTCAATGATTAATTTTTTTAATGATTAATTTTTATAACAGCAAATAAATACAGAAAAACTTAAAATGAGATTTCCAGCCTAGAAACTATTTTCTTCGAGAAACAAACGTTCCTTTAAAATTATTTCAAAAAAAAATTGGATTATTAAATTATTAAAAATTAAATAGGTTTTCTCAAATTTATATTTTATGAAATTTAATTAATAGTTCCAACACGGATTAAATTTGGATTCCATATTTCTTAGATCAATACCCCGCATCGTTTTTCCTCTACTTGATTCCTGCACCAAGCAAGTATAATTAATATACTTCTTTTCCTTCTATTCCTCCAAATAATGGAATCCAATATGTAATATCATGTTTATTTTTATATTTTAAAAATATTTTTAAAAAGTAAAAAAGTTTATATTTTTAAATTAATACTTTTTATGTTTTTAAATTATTTAAATGTATTGATGTTAAAAATATTTTTTAAAAAAAATAATTATATATTTTTTTAATATATTTTTAAATAAAAAATATTTTAAAAAATAATTGAACACCAACAAAATCTTCTAAGAATTGATAACAAATAATTAATAATCTCATATACAATAATAACAACAAATAATTAACAATAGCAAGTCCGCGTGCTCTACACAAATAAAACATTCAACACTTGGCTTCATTTAGGGGGTGGGGGGTGGCATTACACATTTGGACTTACTTTTATGTGGGAAATTGTCAGCTTTTAGCTTGAAAGAGTGTCACGTTGACACATAGCATCCAGACAGGTAAAGCCACCATGAAAAGGGACAAAACTCCAATTACTTTGCCATCTTCCTCGTTCTCGTGTGCTTTTCTTTTCTTTTTCTTTTTATTTTATTTATTTTTTTTAGCATTGGATTCATAAAGGAAAGATTCAAACTCGAAATTATGGCACAATAATCTCGGTCCAAGATTAGCTTTAAGCAATATAGGATTGCATTTAGCTCATAATATGAAGACTCATGTATACCAATCTACGTATGCAACAAAAAAGGATAGAGATAAAAATATAAAATTTCTTTTTATTATATTTAAATTAAGTATTTATTTGCTTTTACTTGTTTTTTAAAGTGATTTTTATTTAAAAAATATATTAAAATAATATTTTTTTATTTTTTAAAAAATATTTTTGATATCAATATATCAAAATAATTCAAAAATATAAAAATTTACTTTTATAAAATTTTGTTTTTTAAATTTTACTCAAGTTCTAGCTTTTGTTAATTGATATTGAAAGAATGGGCATCAATGTAATAAATCCCAACGAATAGAATCATGCGCAAATGACACCCTTTTAAAGGTGCATCCCCTCGCCATTTTGCATGCGGAAAAAGTGTTGACCAAAAATCCCACATGAAAAGAAGCATCGCATCATTATCACCTCCATAGACAACTTTTCTCTCTTTCTTGTTCGTTGTCCTGACCCTTTGTTATATAGTTTTATAATAAGATCAATTGATTTAATATTTTACCTTCCACCTTGGACCATCTCATTCGTAGTTGTACAGGAAATATAAATATAAACATATTGTGACACACAGGAGAAATGGAAATAATGATGCACATGTAGTGGCATGGTTGCAACATGATCTAACCTATTACGAGTCTTGTTTGTAAAATATTATTAGATTAATTTTTAAAATATTTTTTTATTTTAAAATATTTTAAAATAATATTAATTTTAATATTTTTAATATAAACACGTCAAAACAATAAAAAAATACTCAAAATATTTATTTAAAACTAAAAAAATTAAAAACTTTCAAAATCACAATCTTACTATATAAACAAATACATTATACATGTAGATGTCGGGGGTTGGTTGTCTCACTCTTAGTTGAAGGCTGAAAGTAGTAGTAATGTTAATTATTTGACCATGTTTAACCACCGATCAAATACTTTTTTTAAAATATATATATATATATATATATATATATATATATATATATACATGCAAACTTTTTATGGCATGTTTTTGTACATAAAGAAATCTCAAGCAAAATTTAAAAAGTCCATGCATGTGTATAATTAAAAAAATAAGAACTATTTATGTAAAAAAGCAATTATCAAGTTCAATTTCTATCAAGTCAAAGTAAACTAACCAAACTTAATAGGGTTTAATAATTTTTTTTATAATATTTGATTCAAAATATACACTTATAACATTAAAAACTTGCAAAGTATCAAAGTGATTGGAAAAAAAAAACAAATTGAAATAAATTATATTATCCAATTAATAATCAACCAAATATTAATATTAGATGATAAAATTAAAAAAAATAAGTAAAAAAAAAAATTCCAGCTATAATGAATTGGAGAAAAAAAAAAAAAAACCTAAAGCTCCTAAACCTCTAAAAAAAAGCATAAGCGCGTGAGCATGGTGCAGCCCACGCACTTAAGCTTTTTTTTTATATATAATTTTTTTAAGGGGAGGATGATTAACCTTCTGCCTAATGATTTGAAAAAACAATTAGAGGCAACACATCACCTACGTTGCTCAAGCAAACAACGCGTTGCCTTAATTGTCAATATTTTGGTGATCTCTAGTGGCTGAAAAATTAGGTTAATTAGTTTTAGACTAAAAAAACTAATTTTTAACTATATTTTAACTTGAAAAAAACTGGCAAATATATATTTATAGTCTCTAATAGTCAAAAAATTACATTTAAAATCAACAATTGATTCAAAATTAAAATTCTTTTTAGATTTAAATCCACTATTTCAACCATGTTTAAGGAAAAAACAACACTTTATCTAAACTTTACTCATCAAAAGAACCCATTGAATCAAAAATCACTTATTTTGTGGCTAGAATTGGTTTTAATTGAGACGTTTTCTCTCTATTACTAGAATTTGGACACTTCTTTTCTCTTTCCTCTCTTAAACTAGGAATTAAAAAATAAAAAAATAAATTTTAAAATCAAAATTAAATTTTATAAATTGTCAGAGACTAAAAGCTTATAATCGGAAAAGTTGACAAAATAAAGTATATGTTTATCCTTAATTTTAGCAAAACCATCTTTTATCTATGTTTATCATTTTAATCATTTATTTTTTAATTTTGCAATTTATTAATAAATGTATTTTAATTAATTATTACTTTGGGTCTATAAAGGTGCAATGAAAAAATTATTATTACAATTCACAATTCATAATGATTAATTTCTTGGTAAATAGTGGCATGATAACAATATTTTTGGGTCAACCTATAATTAGGTAAAAACTTGGTTTGATCGTTAATTTGGGTCTATACGGGTGCAATAAAAAAATTATTATTACAATTTGATTAGTTTCTTGGTAAACAGTGGCATGGTAATAATATTTTTGGGTCATCCTGAAATTAGGTAAAAAATTGGTTTGATCTTAAAGAAATTTTTTTTAAAACTATGCTGTATTAATTTTTTTCTTAAAAAAAAAACTACATCTTGTTTTTTTATTGATACAAATCAAATCGATTTAAATATTACCTTTAAAAAAAACTATAGTTTTACTATTATTATAAATTAATTCGATTTAAACTATTACATCATAATTCAGCCTTGATGGTGCCATGTTTAATAATGTTTATCTATGTAATTATAATGACAGGTTCAACGTAACATTTAATGTTAATATCTGTAA
Source organism: Populus euphratica (assembly GCF_000495115.2). Classification (NCBI taxonomy): domain Eukaryota; kingdom Viridiplantae; phylum Streptophyta; class Magnoliopsida; order Malpighiales; family Salicaceae; genus Populus; species Populus euphratica. The sequence continues at coordinate 82,043 of NW_011500186.1, read as the reverse complement.
TAAAAATGTGCCTATTGCTTCACAAACATGCATGCCACCATCTTTACGTGTTGTGTCCTTTCATTTTGGTTTCTCAGCAGGCGGACCACTTTCGAAAGCGTGGTTAAATGGCGGTGCAGTTTGTAGTCTTTTAAATTCAAAACCTAACCTTCTAATAAGGTCTTGTTTGGGGGCAAATGTAGTCGTGGTGGCTTTCCACATCCTTTCTGTCAAACAGAGTTTTTATTTGAGAGCTCACGTGAATCCCACGCTAAAAAAGCAGAAAGCTGATAGAGCCTTTTGAAGCTTCTTAGCTATAATGGCAGCTTTTTTATAAAATATTAATCTCAACATATCTTCAATATCAATCTGGGAATTGATAAATTTGAAGTCTAAGCGGGTTTATATTGAAGAAAAAATAAAAAGAATTGACTGGGCATTACCTCATTAAAAATATAAATTAATTTATAATCTGGTTAACTCAAGAAAATCAATTTAATTTTTTTATGAAAAGTGTTTTAGTTAACATCAATTTATTAGTTTTAAAAGAAATAATTTTTTATTTATAAAAACAATATTATTTTAATTATAGTTTTTAAAAATTAATTAATCTAAAAAAACCCCTCTAACTTTTCAACTCAATTTGCAACTCAAATTAACTCGGACAAGGAAGACTGAGGGAGTGTTGGTATTCTACTTTTATTGAAACTCATGGTCAATAAATTCAAGTTGATTGTTTCTATTAAAACAAAAATGATTTACCTTGAATCAATTAAATTTAAATCTAATTAATTTTTTTTATTAAAAATCTGATCAATTAAATTAAATTAAAATCGGATCAACCTGGTAAACCACCTATTTAATAACTATGATCATCATACAATGGATGAATAGACGAGTCGGGGAATAAAGAACTTATAACCATATGGAACTCGCCAATTGATGAATATACAGCAGAAGCATAATTACATTACAGGCAAAAGAATTGGTGGTGAACAAGCTTTTACAACAACAATTTACCTCCTACCACTTCCTATCCCAGTGTTTCGATTCGATTCTCTCATTCCTGGACTTGTATTTTGTCTTCATTGTAGGGTGAGTACAAAATCCTTTAGTGCTCTGTTCCGACATCATCGTCATCATCCCCGAATGGAACCTTAAAATTGCACTTTCAATCATATATTTTACAAGGATTTTATTTTTACTTCCATGATTACAATCCCAACTAAAAGAATCACAATAAACTCTTAATTGTACAGTCCATATTGATTTGATAAAAAA
>NW_011500186.1:45695-79354 GCF_000495115.2 Populus euphratica | reverse complement strand
AGGTTTAATTCTGTGATATCTAATCCTTGATCGATAGCAACTATATGTTATATTACTCTATTCACGAAAATATCTTAATATTGGACTTTAAAATAAATATAATCTCAGTTTCATCAAATACATGTAAATATCCCTAACAGGTGATAGAGCTTTCAAAACAACTTTTAAAAATCTTTCAAACACTTAGCTTTTAAGGAAAATTCCTCGGAAGGAAGAAAGAAGAAGACAAAAGCCACTGGTCCTTGAGAGGTACTATCGTTTTGAAGACTGTAATAGATATTATTTTTTAAAATATTTTTAATTTAAAAATATATTAAAATAATATTTTTTAAAAATTATTTTTAATATTAGTATATCAAAATAATATGAAAATATTAAAAATATTAATTTGAAGTAAATAAAAAATAAAATAAATTTAAATTTTTTAAAACACAAAAATAAACAGAAATTTAAACCTTAAATTTTCTAAAAACAAAATAAACATGGATAGAGATTAATATTTTTTAGAGATAAAAAGAAGATAGGGAAGAGATGAAGGCATGTGCAGTATTTTTTTTTTTTGGTTACAAAATGACATGATGAGAATGGCTAAAAAGCTAAAGATTAGTAAATAGTTTTTATACTAGTATAAGATTTAGACAGTCCTCCTAAAGCTTTATTCCCACCTAGACAAACTTTGATTTCTTATCATTTGATATCACTTCAAGTATAATTAGACCCATCAAACAAATTGCAAGTGGTTTGAGATAAGATGGATGCTTGCCAAAGACCAAAAAAGATGGATGCTTGCCATAAGCTTGGAGCACTGGGTTTGGGTCAATAGACTTGATGTTAAATCTTCATATACAAAGCCTTCTAAGCCCGCTAAATATTTCAACCGGAGAAGGCTTCCATGCTAAAGAAATGAGATGTTCCTCGTCAGGATTCATCAAGAATTAAACCCTTTGGAAACTTGAATTGAACTCTTTGGTTGGTTTGGATAGAGTTGAGGATAGTAGAAACGGATGTAAAAAGGATAAAAATATATTTGGTTGAAGAGATGATTCTTCGCCAAGTGCCCCAACTGGCCACGGATAAAACAAGGTCCAACATTATTGAAACTGCTAGTATTGGAGCAAAGGAAACTCATGGATCTGCTGCTGCTGCTTCCAGTGATGCTCTCTCCAGGACCAAGTTTTCTGCTGTTTTGAAGCAATCTTCCACCAGGAGCTGTGATATTAATGGCTTGTGTTTTTCCTTCAGAGCCCCTGAGGATTTCGTCCTCGATGGAAGTAGGCAGCCATCTGATTTAAGAGATGAATAATTAACAAATAGAATTTTGCTTCCATCACTTGGTGCTGGAAAGCCATAGCCCCTTCGAGTAGCAAACCATTTCACACTTCCAGTCTGTCGCCGATGTTTTGGCTGTGCCATAACGAATCTTGCTGCAAAGAAGAAGTTTGAAAATCAATCTGGTTTTTGAAAAAATCACTTGATAAGTTTATCATCAGCAGCAGTAAATGAAATGATGCACTAGTTTTACTCACTTTCCATAGGAGTAGAAACTCTTTTAGTAGCATATCCTAGGCTTACAGTGCTGCTCATCCTGTTCAACTGTAGGAGTTATATGAGGCCGTGGCCAAAATTTGCTGAAGCATGAGCAGCTGAGAAGTTTAAGCAAGAATGTTTTCTGTTCAAGGCAGATTGGCAGAGAATTAATCAATTCATACATGCTTCAGTTCCAGCTTCATCAGCAGCAGCATCATGCATGCTTTCGTTGAAATCTTCCAAATCACGCTCAGCTACATTTTTTCCCGAAAAACTCATGCTGACTTGCATCAAATTTTAGCTGTTCTGTATAATCGTAAGACGGAATCAATAAGGAGAGAAAACAAGGTTAAACCATAGACAAGATGTCAAGTCCAGAATATTCACAGCATGTTGCTGTTCTTCAGCTGGTTTGCAGTGCACTGAAAACAGACAAGTCAAGACTAGAAGATCTACGCGGCAGCTTTTCCTTCTGGGATGAACAAAGAATGGTGATACGAATACAATCATTCCTTGAGCACAGGAAGCATCAACCGGAATTTTCCATACCATGGGAAGTGTCACGGGGTAATTTTTCGCTACGCGAATAAACCCGTGCGGCAGCCTAGTCCCTCGCTAGACTCAGCCTTCCCTCATTTATCCACTCGTGTTTGCCTATTAACTAAGTGTTTCCCTCACCCGAGAGGTTTCCCCACTTTCCCATGTTAAAGACAAGCAGAATACACAAGTAGAATTGCTCTTAACCAAGCACACCGAGATTACAAGAATACCTCTCAACCTTTATTTATCACATCAACAAAGGATTACACAACGTGTGCTATGCACAGAATTCGCATGCTACACCAACAAGTTTACATACGTTATTTCCTCTCTATGCATTCTATTCTCTATGTATTCTCCCTATACAACAAAGAATTACCATCACCATTTATAGCCAAGTATGTGAGCTGCAGGGCACCTCCATGATCCCCATATTTCAGGACATAATAGGTACTTACTCCCCCATGATCCCCATGATCATTTGTGGCTCACCCATATCCCCATTTCAGGATATAGTGGAGAACTTCCTCCCCCATGTGCTTCATGATTTCAGCAACTTGGAAACACCCCAGTTATGCTCCCACTTTCTGCATGCTTGCCTGGCAACTCCATTTGCCAGCTCTAGCTTCATCTGCTGTTGAATCACCCACATGCCTTGGACAGTCCCTCATCCAAGTTTTAGATCTTGCCAAGTCAAGCCCCTGACTTATGCAAGCTCTTGTGCGCTGCTGAGTGCGCACCCTAGGTATGGTCGCCAAATACTGCGATGCCAAATCCACATCTGCGTGCAGACCCCCATGTCTGCGCTGCCGAATGCACATCTACGTGCAGGCTGCCCAATCTTGCACTGCCCAATTCGCTTCTGCGTGCAGGCCCCAAATCCTGCGCTGCCGAATTCACAACTGCGTGCAGGCCCCAATCTTGCATTGCCAAATTCGCTTTTGCGTGCAGGCCCGAATTCCTGCGCTGCCGAATTCACAACTGCGTGCAGGCCCCAATCTTGCATTGCCAAATTCGCTTTTGCGTGCAGGCCCCAATTCCTGCGCTGCCGAATTCGCATCTGCATGCAGGCCCCAATTCCTTCGCTGCCGAATTCGCAACTGCGTGCAAGCCCCAATGTCTGCACGGCCGCATTCGCATTTGCGTGCAAGCTAGCCAAATCTTGCGCTGCCGAATTCCCATCTGCGCGCAGGCCCCCAGTGTCTGCGCTGCTGAATTCCTTAACAGCCCCAATTCTCGTCCGCCCATATCCCAGACGAGTTTTCCTGTCTCGCTTGGACATTCCATCGCCAAGCCTATAGACATCACCAATCTGTGCTGCCGCATTCCTCGACAGCCCCAGTTCTCGCCAGCCTATGCCCCTGACGAGTTTCCTTGTCTGGCTTGAACATTCCATCGCCAAGCCCATGTTTGTCAACATCCTGCGCTACCCCGCATTTCTCGACAGCCCCAGTTCTCGCCAGCCTATGCCACTGACGAGTCTTCCATTCTAGCTTGGACATTCCATCGTCAAGCCTAGCATTCTGTGCTGCCGATGTTTCCTTTGACAAACTTACAGCCGCATAAATCTGCGCTGCTAATATATCCCATCGTTGGCATGGCTGCCAGCACCCTTAGACCTGGTATTGGACAGCATGCCTTAGATGTGCACCCCGTGCACATTTAACACTGTAACAGGAAGCTTAAAGCAACAATCTTATATATCAACACAGAACCTAAAGAAATCCCTGAAACAACCTTTTCCTCCTTGCCCAAAACAAAATATTTAGGCATTCAGCCAGAAAATGAATCGAATGGATCTGATCAGATTCAATCACAGATAACCTTCAAGTTTTCTTGAATCACATCACACTTTTTCTCATAATATTCAATATCTCTAATGAAAGAAACCGTCAATGTTATAAATTGTTAAATGCAGATGCAATCATCTGATATGGTAATCGATTTTTGCAATAAGAGCAAACATAAAATCCAGAATAACCTCTTGGAAACCATCTTATATTTAGACATGTCCTTGTATGGAAAAGCAGGCACGTCCAAATTTCTCTGATCTAATCAACTGATCATGAATTTAGATGTTTGATTAGGCCATGTTTCACAAAAACCATCATGTTTACGATCATATCATATATATCGACAACATATGTGTTATATGAACTCAAGTGAAAACTAGAAACTTGTATTAGAGCAAGCAGAACATCCATAGGAACTACATTCGATGACGAGGATAGAATAAGAAAGACTTGTCACAAATGGAAAAATATAAAGCTCATAAGCACAAAAGTCTACAAATCTCTACCAAATAGGATCATTATATCAAAAACTCTAATTTAAAATCTTATTTCTCCATAATTTACCGTACCAAGTAGTATCATTTTACAATTCCTAAAATCAATTAAGAAAACCAAACCTTAAAATAAAATAAAAAAGATAATAACTAAGAAAAATCAATTTTCCAAAAAAAAAAATATATATCTCCTCGGAATCTCTATTGTCCCTTCATGTATTCGACTAGCTAGTTTGGGCATGTAATCACAAGACGAGGCTTCAAGAAAGCTTGCTCATACATTATTTAAAACCACACTGAGGAACACAGTATATCACAAGCATTCTAGATCTTGAACAAGTAGATACATCTGAAGCCATTTTTAAGGCTTACCTTCATAGAACTTAGATACCTATAACAAGCTTAACAGCTTGAAATGTTCTAAAGCAGAGATCCCATCGAGTCCTGCATAGTAGGGGGTACCCAAGCCCTTTTCAGTGGTTTCTTGATAGATTGCGGAGCTTTATTCTGATAGAAACTCCTTAATTGGCCCACAAAGTCTTGAGGCATTCTCAGGACGAATAATTTCGAGACTCATTCTCACCCTAAAGCCTATCATCATTACTAGTTTGCTAGCTGCACGAGTGCATTCCATTAAGATTTCAAGGATTTTCATGATTTAACTGTACACAAAATCTATGTTTGATTGAATCCAGGAACCTTTACACGAGGCCTATTATAATCACTACAGGATATTAATAGATTTTGCAATACAGGGTTTGGCGAGTTGCTTTGAGCAGCAAGCACACGCACCTCATGCATTAGCCGCATGAGGGTGTCCTTTCTAAACCGCTGAGCGTTTTCTTCGAATAAATTCAACCAGGCACTCTTGCAGAATGCTTGAGGCTCTCCAGCAGAATTTGTGGTAATACAAGCAAGAGCAGAATCGAAGTCTTCTTTTTCAAGCATCATGCAAAATCTTTCTTTGACAAGAGGTGGCGGAGGAATCCTATCTTCCTGCTCCAAGTGCTTCCAAGTTATTTCCAAAACTTCTCCCTGCAGTCACAATGGGAATTTGTAACTTCTCTTGAATTGAAGATTAGAAACAAAAAGAACACTATTGATGCTGTTTAATCGTTGCCACTACACACATACTACATGTATTTTTGTTTTTATTAATATAATCATGAACAATTCTTTTGTACTAAATCTGAAGTCTTGAAAGGATAAAGTGAGAAATTTCAATTTCTCATGACAGTTTATATCTAAAATTTGAAGAGGATAAGGACAAGAAATTTGGATTTCCATAACTCTGAATTCTGAGATTTTACACTTCCTAAAATTTTCAGAATTCAGAATTTTCTAACAGATGAATTACCTAGAAGCATTTTACGAAGATTGCATCCAAAGTGTACTACAAGGATAAGTTCTTATCATCCCTCCCAAAGAAATTCAACAAGGCATCCATTATATTCCTACAAGTGCTTTTGACTGTTCTCATATAATATCACCACCTTGAATCAGGCTATTCAGTCAGGACATAGATGCAGTTTGGCAGCGTAGTGTTATTTTTATGGGGATGATATAAACATCCATTCCAATAATATGTTCACGGACAAGTGTAATTTCAAATAATCACAATAGATTTCAGAAGTACCTTTCCAGCTCTAGAAGCATCCAGTACCATTCGAAGATGACGGTTAGAATTGAAATGGAACCCATGGCGCAACATCTTTTGATAAATGTACTCAAAATCATCCCACTTGTTCTCTGCAATGCTTGCATCAAGCATGGTGTTGAAAGTATAGATATCTGGTATTACCCGAAACTTGTAATCAGATCTTCTGCTGATATGATTGCCATCGTCTAACATCTTGTTGAAAAGCTTATTTGCTTCTTCAAACAATCCATGTTCTAGATACGCTTTCAGCATTATATTGCAAGTAACAAGATTTGGGGGGCAAAAGTTCCTCATTTGATTGAAAATGTACACAGCGTTTTGGATGCTTCCAGAGTCCAGACAAGCTTGGATTAAGCCAGTGTAAGTTACTACGAGCGGCTTATTAGCAACCTTGCATATTTTCTCAATCTGTGAAATGAAAGGAGGTTGTGATGGACTGTTTGTTCAAAGAAAAGCTAGTGGTAATAATAAGCACACAAATTGCAGGTAGTTGAAGCGACACCAAACCTGTTGCAATCTACTTGTTTATATCATGGAGTTCTACAAAGGCATCAATGAGTGTACAAAATATATAGCTTTAAAGCTTGCAAACTGTTAAATACCCAAAGAGACATCCCAGCAGTTAAGGAAAGGGCCCCAATTGTGCAGCCCAAGGCTTCTTCAGTCTCTCAATGAACCAAAGAGGCACTTGAAAAACATGCATTTTCTTTGTACATTCAACAGTAGTACAAACTCAAAACTTCACTGGGCAGGCAACAGTTATCAATATACACAGATTTCTGCTTTTTGCAGTGATATAGCTCTCCGTGCTCATTAACACTAATTAGTAACACACCATTCAATGCATGCAGATCGTTTAGCTAGAATACAGTGTTCTTTAGATTCAGTTTTAAATATAAATGCAAAACAGAAACATAGCAGACTAAACATAAAAGGATTACCAGATCTAGTGCTTCTTGACACCTTCCAGATGTACAGAGACAGCGTGCAAGATCATAATAAAGAGCAGCTGAACCCACAATTCCCCGTCTTTCCATGTCTTTAACAGCCAACACAGCCTCTTCTGTCTTACCATCTCTCCAAAAAGTATTGACGAGAACTGTATGTAACAAGAATTTGATTTCAAAATGAGGTTCTACAAAATCAAATGGAAGAAACGATAGATCAGTCAAGTACCTTTATATACCAAGGCATTTGGAATGGAAGACTTCTGAACTTTTTTGAAGAACTCATGAACCAAGTTGTACTTGCCACAAGCAAGCATGACCTGCTCAAGTATGAGGCAGAAAACCTTTTTATCATTTCTATGAACAGCTCTATGAAAGTTGAAATATGGAGTGATAATCATAGTAGCAAGTCAGCAAACATGACTAGCTGTTTATCAGAACAATGATAAATTCTTACAACAAGGTATTGCTAAGAATCTAAGATACGGGTTCTGCTGATGTGAAATATTGATAATAACCATAGATAGTAAAAACAGCTATTACCTCCATAACAAGTCCATACGTTGCAGTAGAAGGTTGCACATCCTTTTCCTTCATCTGCTGTAAGACCCAAAATGCACCTTCCCATTGTTTTCGCCGAACACAAGCATTTAGGACCTACATACAGAAAGAATGTCAAAATGCCGTGGATGATCATAGCTTCATTTATGCATTATGTAAATTGAAATGATTCACAGATAATTGATTGAATATGCCAAGGGAAATAGATAATGCATGATCAGCATGTCATGGCACGAGTCCATCCTTGGTGCTACCCAATTAGTGGGAAGAGATGCAATGGATGGGATAGTCGAAATTCTTAGAATGATCTTAAGACTACGGAAAATATGCCCTCTCGAAACAATATACAGTAATGATTTTACTTTGCTGTTACTGGAACCACAAAGCACCCTTTCAGGTCATCTCAAATTTAACAAAGCATGGTTATTGTTTAATCTGTTGATAACAAGATCAGTTCATATCTAGAGAACATGCAGAAAAACTTTAGATTTTTAGATAACAGAGATAAGTCAGAACTTAGCTTAATGGGTATCATTTGGAAAGGTGTAGATTCAGTGAAAGGAACTTGCCATCCAAAAATTTCAGAGGGCTATTATGTCATACAGCATAAGCATAAGGCGATGCAAGATACTGGGTTTAGCAATTTCTTAAATATCCATAACATTAGCATTACCTTGATAACAGTTTTGAACTATACATTAGCATCTACCTTGATAACAGTTTTGAACTATCATGTATTTCAGGCTGATTTTGAGCACATGCATGCAGAGTTAATTACACGTGACATGCTTGGGACAACTAACAGTCATCAATATGGGTTTTGAAGTAAAAAATATAGTGCAGAGGTTACAGACAAATGTTTTCCAGATATAGACAGCTAGTTTACTGCCAATTGTCACTAACCGCATTGTAGACAACAATATCAGGTTCCAACCCTAGGTCCCGCTTCCCAGGTGCCCCAGATTTGAACTTCTTGGGAGGAGATCGCATGCTATCTATTACATCAAAAAGTTCCTTCATATATCCTGCTTGTCCGAGAGTGACAGCTATGGAACGATAAGCTACTAGGTCAGGATACAAACACATTTCTTGCTGGAGAGAACAGGGGAAAAAAAGAAGAAGAAGCAATGAAATAAGTTAGTGAGGATTTCCTTTTATATTGTTCAATTAAATAACCTTGTATTTAATGAGAAAGGAGCAAGGCAGCAGATGAAAATTCTAGAGCATTACCTGCATTGCATGAAATAAATTTAGTGCCTCCACAGGTCTTTTTGCCTTGCCAAGTACATAAAGTGCAGTTGTGTAAACATGCCTGTATCAAGACATGATGATTTACCAAAATTACCAATCAAAATTTACAATTTTGTGCACTAATTCAAGAGAGTATAAAATTTAGGATTGAGTGATACAAGTCATGAAAACTATATTTAGAACCAGAACAAGCTTTTTTTCTGCAAAGTTAAAAGGTAAAAGAATATATGTTGCAAAAAAGCTACACTCCAAAGACCTAATGTGGGCTGCTTCTCTTTCCTTACAGGACAGAGATTCACCCTGCAGTATGATGATGTTCAATCTAAGCAATATGTAGAACAATCTAGATTTTGTCTGGGAAGAAATTCTGCGAGATTATCTTTGAAATTTACCAAGCATCAAGATAACGAGTAGAAAGGTATTGCCATTCATGCATACAAACAGCAGTGCAAAGAAGATGAGAAGATGTTACCTTAGCCTGTGGGATTTATAGCGTTCTCGTATGTTAAGCCACTCGATAACTTGTAGCACTCGCCTCCAATTGCCCAATTTACCCAATATCTGGATAATCCTCAATACAGAATGATCTGTATATTTAACTCTAGCACTACGCATTGCCTTAGAGAACATCCACTCAGGCATATCAATATCAGCACCATTTAACCTGCCAAAATGAACTACTTCAACTTGGCATGATAAATGAATCATCAAAGATACAAAGAATGAGACTGGTTCAAATTAGGCATGGAAAAGATAGAAGTGCATATTTAATGTAAGGGAACTTGTGTGTTCACAAGGTTATTGACAAAAGCGCACATGCCCACATTGAAAATAGAATAGACAACTATTAGAAATTAGAAAGTTAATTTGATATGATGTAAAGTTCACTTATCTATGATGTAAAATTTTTAATTAAACTTAATGTCTATGAATTGATTTTATACTGGTATATAAAAATTACATCTAAAAATGCAAAGAATGGATATGCTAATAAATCCAAGACAAAGTAAACAAAATTTAAATTAGAAATTATCAGGAACAAATTTCATTCCTTGTAAAATTAAAACTTATTTGGAATTGCTAAAAATATTTAGAATATAAGCATTTTAAGCACATGGATTTAGCTAGGGATTCCACTGGAATGCAGGCTGTCGAGAATTACTTTCTAAAACAAAACATCTTCCACACAAAAAGATATTCCCTTTATTGATGTCTTAACAACTTGTTCCTCCTTTATTTGTTTACTTTTATATGAACTGTCCCGCTTTTTGGCAAGAACAAACCAGGTAAGAAACCAGCGGCACCCCTTGCCCCCCACAGCTAAGGCAGTCCCACCACAACAAAACTGCTTGGTGTGACTGTAATCTAAACATCAAGCGAGGAGAAGGGGCACAATAATCTCTGGACCACTTGTTACAGTGGCAAATCAGATTCCAATGAATTAAAAAATCTATCAGGTATCAGTACACAAAGTTGAAAAAATAAACAAGGATGGACACATTGTATTGGAAATGCTTCTTTTGACACGAGTCAGATTGCTTTGCTCTGTTACATGAAGACTGGTACAATTAATTACACAGCATAGATCAAAATACAAATTAGCTTAGCTACACAGAATTTGCACACACATGCCAACAAAATCTTGTTTGTTATAATGAAAGGATAGTTAAAGTTCATTTGAGCTTATAAAGAAAAAAAGGGAGAATATAAAAGAGTATTACACACCAGTTTCCTAGCTTCTGAATCTTCTCCTCTATTTTCCACATCGGAACTTTTGTCTTGCCGATAACATCATTGGATTGCTCAAAGCTTTTGAAGGCAGCCCTTTCCACTTCAAAATCCTCACCATAGCCCCTTTCAAGAAAAGCCTGATCACTTCTTCTTGATAATCCGTTTTTCTGCACATATCTCTTGTCAGTAATTTTATCAGCCTGACTACGATTCCTGACAAGTCCACCATTCATTTTGTTGACTCCAGAACCAATGTTCTCATTTTCAAAAGCTTTCCCCTTTATTCTGAACATATCCAGGGAATCTTTAGCATAAGCAAGATTTTCTTTTAAGCCAATAGTTCTGTCAATGCTTTCAATATAATCTAATACCATAGGACTTCGTTGTGCACTTTGAGTCTTCATACTCTTGGTTTCATTGAAATCCTCCGAGTCTGAATTGATGCTGCTAGTATGATCCCTCAACCATCTTCCATCACTCATTGCCCCTCCCATTTTCCTTCTAAAATCAGCATGCACACCACTTACTTTTCCACCTACCTTATGATTGAACTCTCTAATTCTACCTCCTCTGTAATCAAGCTCAACATTAACTACATCTTCTTGACCAGAGCATCCATCAACATTGTCACCAAACTCATCACTTTCCATGACTCCAGACACCTTTTCTCGATTGTTAAACCTCCTCAAATCCACATTGCTTTGATGTCTTACTGATGATGGGGGATCACTCTCCTCTAAATCACCCTTCAACTTATAACTCCTATAATTGAGGTCCTCCAACTTTGAATTCGTGCTACTGGTTCTATTCCTCAACCATCGCTCATCACTTGTAGCTCCTTCCTTTTTCTTTCTTGCATTAGCATGAACGTGACTTTCTTTGCCACCCACCTTATGATTGAACTCTCTAATTCTACCTCCTCTGTAATCAAGCTCAACATTAACTACATCTTCTTGACCAGAGCATCCATCAACATTGTCACCAAACTCATCACTTTCCATGACTCCAGACAGCTTTTCTTGATTGTTAAACCTCCTCAAATTCACACGGCTTTCATGTCTTACCAATGATGGGGCATCACTCTCCTCTAAATCACCCTTCAACTTATAACTCCTATAATTGAGGTCCACCAACTTTGAATTCGTGCTACTGGTGCCATTCCTCAACCATCGCTCATCACTTGTAGCTCCTCCCCTCTTCCTTCTTACATTAGCATGCGCATGACTTTCTTTGCCACCCACATCATGATTGAACTCTCTAATTCTTCCTCTTCTGTAATCAAGCTTAACTACATCTTCCTCACCACTGGGTCCATTAGCATTCTCGCCAAACTCATCACTTTCCATGACTTTGGACACCTTCACTCGATCCTTAAACCCCCTAAATTTTACACTCCTTTCATCTCTTTCCAACAATGGGGCATCATTCCCCTCTAAATCATCCTTCAACTTATAACTATTTGACTTATGTACTTGATTCTTTTCTCTTCCAGTCTTAACAGACTCCATAGCTTTCAAATACTCACCAAAAGATGGTTTAAATTCTAACTCTTTCTCAATAACCCCACCACCACCAACCAACCGATTATCAGACTCGTCTTTTTGCAATGCCCTAACTCTTAAACCAACAAATCTCATTGCTTTCCCATGCATGCTCTTCAGTGGAACACCAACAATTGGAGGTCTCCAAGAATTCAAAGGCCCACATGAAGAATATGGTTTCCAGCTACAATTACAGGTTAAGTTCCCATTTCTTTCAAAACCAGATAAACCGTTTTGCCCATTTGTCATAATTATCACCTCCATATTATCAATTCACACCACACAGTCTCACAAGCCAAGCAAACCTCTATCTTGGAGAAACTAAAAAAGATTCCCTAGCTTTGCCTATGATTGAAAAATTACATTATCATAATACAAAGTTGATCTTTTTCGATAATATACTGAAAATTGACCTTCAATAATCTGAATTTGTGAACAAAAACAAAATATAACCAAGAGAATTAGACAAGAATCCAATGTAACTTACGAAAGCTCCCAGGAGCAAAGAATCAGGAGAAGAATGCTCAAATACTATAAAGTCGAGAGTTCTTTTTTAAGGTTTTGTTTCACTCACTGTTTCAGTGCTTGTGGTAGAGACACAGCATGATGACAACCTTTTAGAAGGAACTTATCGTGGTGGCACCGGACTCCAAACTTGCAGTTCTGCCTGTTTGTACAATAGAAGCCGATGTCTGTCATTTGGGCCTTTGGTTTAATATCGGATGTTTATCTAAGGGCTAGTCAATTTATTGGGCCCAAAGAGTAACCTGTCAAGTTCTCCTACTTCTACTTGTAAAACCCAAACAAAAAACCAAGACAAGACCCAGATTTTAAATTAGAAGAATCTACCCAATTGATCTTTTTTTAGCCGGAAAAATAAAAAACATCGTTTGTTTAACTGATTGAAACTTGAGTTTTGATTGGGTCAAAATCTAGGGTTATTAAGTTTTTTTATTTGATGATATAAGTATTCTCAAACTAGCCTGTACATCAACAGAAACTATAACTTTTTCAAATGATGTTAAGTATATTCCTCGCATGGACTTCGAGGAGTTCAATTGGAGTGTTTGAGGACTGAGTGCTACATGAGTGCCCCAATTTATCCCAAGGAAATCACTGGCTTTTGACTTGGGCGAATGCACAGAGAAGTTTTACAAATGAGCAACAATAATTTACAAATAATTCATAACAGCACAGACAACAAGACCATCCATGTGGCCTTCCCTTTACATCTTTCCGTCTTCCCTTTCCTGTCAAAAGTTCATCTTCCCAAGGAAACAAAAAATGGCATGGCTCAAGTTCATGAGCCATCCGCGTGGTCATTATCATTGTCGCCTTCATAATATTCATCGTCGCGTTGGATTTGCTTGTCCTGCGTATGCTCTGAAATGAGAATTCATGATAAATTAGTAACAGGGAAAAACATCTATATGAGAAAACAAAAAACTAAAAGGAGCAAAAAGTGCACTAGTGTGAGACACCAATGTGCTCCACCGTGTGTGCAGCCATCAGTGTGAGAGCACATAATTTTGAGTTTTCCACTTACGATCCATGCGCTCATCGGGGTTTTGCTCATCTTCATCAAAATCAGGAATATAGAAGTCAGGAGGTACCTGCAAATATGATTGTCCTCGTCAACTAATTAATGACTTCCCATGCACAAATAGCTAGTTTAGTTTCCTTTAACCTTTGGTAAAGCACTGCAGATTTGACTAATTGAATCTTTGATTGGTTAGCTTAGCTACTTAACAAATACTTGCATCTAACTCACCTCCTGCATCTGTACACTTGGAGCATGTTGGATGCAACGGAGATTGTCTAGTACTTGCATTTTGATTGTGCTAAGATAAGATTTGCTATTTAAGTTCTCCTGCTCACTCAAACAAAAAAGCAGAAGAAATATTAGGAAGGCTGCAAGAATGCAGGATTGACACTGACAATTTAAACTAGGTCAGACTTTAATAGCAAACCAGAAATCACAGGGAGTTTCAGTGCAGTTACATACCACGAGTCCACCAGGACTTTTCAATGAATAATCAGGAGCAAAGTATTTAATATACTCGTTTTCTGGAATCTCTGCAAGAAAATTGGATTACAATAAAATCAGGTGCTAGAAAAGAGTACTCTGAGCTAATGAATTATGATGTATAGTAGGAGAAGTGTTAACGATAAATGGCAAGGAAAGGGTAGAAGATGAGGCCAATCATGATTAATAGCATGCATTAACTGAAAAATGCAAAATTGTATATAATATGACATTAAAAAATAAAAGAAAGCAAACTTTCATAACATGATATTATTAATGACATGCAACTTCCCAGCCCCAGGAACACTACATAACCTAAGAACTCCACATCAACTCACCACAAAACATCATGTAGTTATGTTTACAATTTCTTCACAGAGGGTGATATGTGAGAATTCATCTTCCATGCTCAGTTTTTCCTTTCAATTAGAAAAAGGAAGTGATTATATTAGCATACCATTGGGCAGTTCTGTGTCTAAAAGAACTCCTGTTTCAACGGTCCAACATCGAGCAACATTCTCTTTTGTGTATCCCCCACCTCCTGTAACCTGCAGGGGAGTAACTTCTTGTGAGCTTTGACTTTTCATAAGAGCAGACTACTAATAGGGATTGAAGCAAATAAGAACATACCAACAAGGGCAAGTTGAATTTCTTCACAAACCTAACACATTCTGCATGCCCTGCAACAAAAATCATAATGCACACCAAATTAATACATCACCAACTGGCTTAAGAACATTCGTGCAGCACCAACAACAGAACAAGCAAATAACTGCTCCGTGTTAGGACAAATGCACAAGGGAAGAAAAAGAATGTAACAATTACAATTAGATATGCACCATCAATGGAAAGATTGAAGCAGCCCAAGCGGTCACCAGCCAACGAATCTGCTCCACATTGAAGAACTATTGCACCTGGCTGATAAGTTTCTACAACCTTGGAAATGATCTGCATGACAGATAATCAAGCAAGTTATTATACTTTGCTACATGTTTTTGTGTCTGTGTGTGTGGGTGGGTTGAAATCTGAACTTACTGTTTTAAATAGTCGAGTGAAGCTTGTGTCATCGATTCCATCTTTCAGTGGTACATTTATAGCATAAAATTTTCCTTCTCTTTCTCCTAGTTCCTTCAATAAGAACCATATCAGTATTTTATTCCAATTTCACTTGGTACAAGACTTGTATGGAACAAGAATGATATTTCAGAAACCAATAGATAAAAGGTTCATAGAAACTAGGGAAAATATTAGGAGGCAGCAGAATATTTCTAAGGTTGTTGCATCCCTGTTTCACTAAATATCAGGTCAAACAAACTGAATTTGAGGGGGAGAAACATAATGTTGCATCATTAAAAAAAAGAAGAAGAAAAAGATAAAGCCAGAAGCAGAGTAACCAGCAACGCTTTGTATGAAAACAGAACAAGGTAACAAACACAAAAATACAGTTGCCTGACATTAGGAATATAAAAGAATGAAAAAGCATTAAATAATCACCTTAACATCACCAGTTCCAGGAAAGAACATATCTCCGTACTTGTGAAAACTCACAGTCATCACCCTGTCAAATGATAAACAAAAATTTTGTATTTCTCATGGCTTTACCATTCCACTACCAGTCCAAATTCATAATAGAATATGAACTTTCACTACCTGTCAGTGAAATAAAAGGCTTCTTCAACACCATCACCATGATGAACATCTATATCAATGTACAGAACACGAGCATGGTGTTTCAAAAGCTCCAAAATCCCCAAAACCAGGTCATTGATGTAACAAAAACCAGATGCCCCGCACTTTTTTGCATGATGTAATCCACCGGCCCAATTTATAGCAATGTCACACAGTTGATTGTTCAACCTATGTGCAGCATCTGTCAGAAAATGCCAGTCAGCATTTAAGGTTGAACGGTAAATAAAGCTAAATGGTCAAACCAAACAATGCTATGACAGCAGTCTTCTCTTGTTTTCATTTACCTATAGTTCCACCAGCATAAATCTGACAAAATTCAAACAAGTTTTCGAAGACAGGGCAATCTTCTCCAAGGTTATCTGTGAAAAGAAGATCGGAAATATAAACACAATAGCATTACAATAGCCTATCTGAATTACCAAATCCACAGATACACCTAAAATAACCTAAAACGAGATTTAACGTACCCAAAATCCCAACATGTAAAGATGCCTTATCCCTTCTTAGGAAGGGAACCACACATGGTCACTTAACATACCAAATCAAAAGCACCAATAGAAAGCCTCAAAGACCATAAATGGGTTCATGTGATAATTTCACACGGTTTCATCTTAATGCACTCAAGATGGAATATCATATTCAGATAAAAATTAATTCCAAAAAGATCACGCAATAAATCAATCATAACAATTTCAACGGCTGACCGAGTTACTATCACTTCATTCATATCTAATCAAGCCAAAAACTTCACAAGGTCAAACACATTATTTAGACCTTGCCGTGAACAATCAAGTAGTCATTCTATCAGCGGTAAAAACAACATCTTTTCACCCCATTCTTCACCTAAACAAAATTCACTTTCATAGCTAATCATCCATAAACCCTAACTCATTCCACGTCTAACAAAAACAACAAATACTTAACAACACAAATAAAAGAAAAAACTTCAACTAAATTTCACAACAAAAGAGCCATACATCTAGCCAATTCCCCCGCGAACAAGTGCTGAGTATCTGGCGTAATCCGATGCAAAAATTCAACATAATCCTCGGAATGAAACTGAGCAAGCTCAACAGGATATGCCTTGTGTGGTCTCTGCATTAAAAATTCGACATAAACAAAAAAAAACCCCTGCCATTTTTTTCCAGAAAACTACGCAGAAAAATACTAGAAATTTCAAATCTTTAACCTAACTTACATAAATTTCCATCTTCTTGTGTAGCTCATAAGAGAGAACAAGATGGTGTGTCATACAAAGTCTGTGTGGCTTCATTGGATGGTTTGGTCCAAAATAAACACTGCCCACATCACCTATATCAACAAAAACCCATCTTTATAAATCTTCATAAATTCGTTATAAAAAAAACACTGTAAAGAAAATTTTGGATGCTACATCAGTGAATGCTTGCTTGCAAAGATCAAAACAGCTTAAACAAAAACAAAAGACACAGAAAGTTCAAAACTTTTTCACTTACCATCATAGAAATAGGCAATTCTGTCTTTGGAGCGCATTCTCTTAGAGAAAAAATTAGCAGAAAATGATGTGTTTTTCAAGTCCGTTTATTACAGTTCCCTATAGTTTTTAGGGGAGGGACACCGTATAGTGCAGGTGCATGTTTTGAATATATACATTATCCGCACCAGATTATTGCCTTTTCTATTGTGACAAACATACCCTTGATCTTTTAATAATATTACAGCTTTGCAGTTTAAAGTATCTTCTGTCTGTCTAAAACCCTAATACAAAGCAAGCAAAGCTCATATCTTTCGTTCACTTTCTCGTTCATAGCCTTCTCTGTCACTTGAAGTAGCTAAGGAGCCGCCTTTGGTAAACTAACCATGCCTAAGTCTAAGCGTAACAGGCCAGGTTTGCTCTGTTTTTCTCTTCTTTGATCATTTACATGACTGTTTGTGTTTTGTGGGCAGTTTAGTCTATGAGAGAAACTGGTCTTTGAGACTTTGTTGTTTTAGGTTTTAGTTTGTTCAGTAATTGTGGGATTTAAATCTTTTTTTGATATTATTTGTTTTTGAATTGGGGTTTCATTATTTTGGATTTTGAGCTTAATTGTTGTTGTTAAATTTGAATTTCAGCGATAAGTAAAGAGATTGAGGGATTGTTATTGTTGGACAAGGTGTTTAGCCTGGTTGTATTCGAATTATGCAGACAAATTCGTTATGTTATTTCTTGTTCTATGATGCTTCTGGCATAAGGGATAAAAAAATTTCTCGAGCTCAAAAAAGAAGAAAATTTGCAGTATGGATGATAGATTTTTGTAATTTATATAGGTTTTATTGTGTGACATGCAGTTACATTATCAAAAACAAAGAAGAAGGGGAGGGAGCATAAAGAGTCTATAGTGAATTCGATAAGGGATGCTGTGGAGAAATACAATTCTATTTATGTGTTTAGTTTTGAAAACATGAGGAATCTCAAATTTAAGGAGTTCAGAGAACAGCACAAGTTGACCAGCAGGTAACTTCACTTTTTTTTGTTTTTGGTTTCATTTTAGTGGAAAACAAACCACTGATGACTGTATTCTCCTCTGGGTTGTTGAATGAGACTTCTTGTGGTTTTGGGGATGTTATTTAACTATATGTGAATCACATTTCTTTAGTACCTTATTTTTTCTGTTTTGCCGTCTTGTGTTTAGGTGGGACGAGTGTACCCCCCCCTAATTTTTTTTTACTCAATTGTTTTGAACAGCACTTGTCTCTTCTTATCATCTTTTATATCACTTGATTATGTGCCTTACCAACGTTCTTTTTATGGTTTTCAGATTCTTCCTTGGATCAAACAAAGTAATGCAGGTTTCTCTGGGTCGATCTGCTGCTGATGAAATCAGGCCAGGTCTTCACAAAGTTTCTAAGGTAGCATTAACATCTACACAGCCCATAGTTTCTGCATTCTTCTATTTTGATAAATAATTCTAGTGAATTACCTTTTCTTTATCTTTTTTTTCCTCTCAGCTTCTACGTGGTGATGCTGGAGTTTTTCTTACCAACTTGCCAAGAGAAGAAGTTGAAAGGTAACCTTGGTACTTACCATGATATATGCTGCATCCTTTACTCTCCTTGGTTGTTTGTAAACCAAACAGAAAGCCTAGTGTCTTGCAGTTACCAGGGTTATTCTGGTCATCTTTGGATGTTGTAGAAAGAAACTTCAATTTCTTGAATAATTCTCATTTATGTTATTATTGGAATGGAAAGAAGAGGAGATCTAATACTCAAAAATAAGGTTGATGGATTTGGCTGTATTGCCGACATTCTACAGACCTATTCAATCATAAAAACACTTCTTCATGAGGTAATGTTCTTGGTTGTCTTTTTGCAGGTTGTTTAATGAATACGAGGAATACGACTTTGCAAGGACAGGAACCACTGCAACAGAAACAGTATGTGAGATCTTTTATGTCTGGTAGTAGACTTACATGCTGTTTGAATAGATTGAGCTATGCCTTGCTGTGTTGAATCAAAGAACTAGGCACAAACTTGCAAACACATGTATAATGATTAATGTCTGTGCCCTTTTTGTAATTGACTAAGAAAAGGATCACCATGGATCTTTAATTTATTTTTCAGCTCATCCTTGTCAACATCCACTTGGGGTTCTCAGTTGAGAACAGTCAAAAATTTTATTTCATCTTTGTCAAGTTATAAATGCTTTGTTTAGATGCTATAGAGATCTATCACCTACTTTTCTGGACCATGTTTAAGTTCTATATTTCTAACATCCTGACTTGTGACTGGATTTTCAGGTGGAACTCAAGGAAGGACCTCTCGAACAGTTTACTCATGAGATGGAACCCTTTTTGCGCAAGCAAGGGATGCCTGTTCGGTTGAACAAGGGTACATAATTGCTTTCAACTATATGCTGTCTTGCATGCTCACAAACACGCACGCATAAGACCTGAGGTCTGTTATTAAATTAATCATGTTCTGCAGGTGTGATCGAACTTGTTTCAGACTTTGTTGTCAGTGAAGAGGGGAAGCCTCTGTCCCCTGAGTCTGCTCGCATTCTGGTTAGTTATGACCTTTAACTTTGCCAGCTAGCTAGCATACTCACAATATTTCTTCATTCTTCTGGTTAAAAAAGGGCATGTGGCTGATGTATTACTTCTTTCAGCGCTTGTTAGGAACCAAGACAGCCACCTTCAAGCTTCACTTAATTTGCAGATGGAGCCCAGAGGATTTTGAGCTTTATAGGGAAGGTCTAGATGATTCAGATGTTGAATCTGCCTAAATCGATGAATCTTTGAGAGAATACCTGTGTAATACAAGTTAATTGCAGTAGGTGTTGAATTTTTGTGGTTCTAGGTGAGAGGAGCGCGAGCTGTCTTTTTGTGCCTTTTGGGAAATCGAAGACGCATGTTATGTTATTGTCGAGTTTAACCTTTGAGCTTAATTTTAGCTCCATTTCTTCTGAGTTCTTGTCAGGGTCCGCATGTGTTGTGCTGGTGATAATTAGCAGTGCAAGAATTATACTTGCAATCTGGATGTTTAATATCTCAAAGGAAAAACAAAAATTCCATGGCTATTTACTGCTTGTGTAGAACAGTAGAAACGAATGGTCCTGGTCCCAGATAAACAGTTTATGGTGGCGGTCAATTTCTAGAAATGGATGGAATTGGAGTGTCATAAGCTCTTCAGAAAAAAGTGTTGCGGTGTAACAGATTGAACGTTCCTGGAAAAGTATTTTCCAGTGCTCGTATCTCTGAAGGAGGAAGTCAAGATGTTCCAAACTCCATTATGTCTAGCCCCAAGGAGCAAGAAAGGAGAGAACGAAAAGAAACAGAAAAAAACAACAGTAATGGTTGAAGGGAGATTTTCATTGGACCTATGATGGATAGAAGAATTATATTTAGGATACTATTTTACAAGAAAATGTAAGGGTAATAAGATAAAGAGCATGAGTTAATGGGTTATTGAGTGAACTCGTGAGTAATCGAGTCAATTTGAACTTATTAGAACTCGTGAGTAATCGAGTCAATTTGAACAATTTGAACTTATTTTTGCTTGTCCTTTTTAATTCAGCTTAAATTTGGTTGGTTCGCAGGTTTTCTATGTTAATTCACTTAACTATCAATAAATTAAAAGTAAATGAGTCTTTAAAATAGGGATCAAACAATCACTACAATTAAAATTTTGGGATTAATTTAGAAATTGAAGAATTTCCCAATTCATTTTTCTTTAATATTTGTTATTCGTGAAATAGCATCATACTAAACTTTTCAAAAAAAAAATATTTTGTGAACTTTTGTTTTCGTAGTATGGATAATCAGTCTAAAGTTTGATGAAAAAGGAAAGAAAAGTTGTCGAAAAATAGCTCAAAAATCAATCCAAAAAATACATACACTATTTAAAAAAAAAATTCAATAAATCATGATAGTAGGGGGCACAGAGAATAAACAAAAACAAAATAGGAATATAGTGTAATTGAACAAACATATGGGGCACCAAGTCTAATTTAAACCAAAAGAGAGTCACAAATTAGCCTTCAGTGTGTTCTCTCATCTCAAATCTCTGTAGCCTGCTCTTCTCTGCTCTCTCTCAGCATCCAAACCCTAACGAGATTTTCTTGAGCTTCATTCAGCAAGGTAAGGC
Source organism: Populus euphratica (assembly GCF_000495115.2). NCBI lineage: Eukaryota > Viridiplantae > Streptophyta > Magnoliopsida > Malpighiales > Salicaceae > Populus > Populus euphratica. The sequence continues at coordinate 57,993 of NW_011500186.1, read as the reverse complement.
CTTTCCCCCCCTCATATCCGTTTCTACATCTTCTCTCAAAACCCTAACCTTTTTGGCCTTTTAATTGACTGTTTCTCGCTGGGATTCTTTGAATCAATCTTTCATTGCAGAACTAGGGTTTCGGATTCTATTCACTTTGGTGCTTTATAATTTGACTTATAGGCTTTGATTATGATCTTATGATGTTTGTTTTATATCTTTTTATCTGAATTTAGATCACTCTGCACTTTCAATAAAAATATGTTTCATTTAGATCTGAGAATTTGATGTAAAGATTGCTTCTTTAAGCACCTAATTAGTATCTAATTTATGTAAAGACTGTTTCTTTAATTACCCAGTTAGTATTATATTGCTCTTACTGTGAATTGGGTTGTTTGTTTGGGCTTTCAGTTATCAAAACCTGTTTTTTTTTTGCTAGGTCCATATTGTTTGGTTATGTTCTTATTCAAGTTATCGTGGATATTGTTTATGTGTAAGCATGATGGATTTGTTGTTTGAGCTTAAAACGATTGGGATTTTTTTTTTTTTTGGAATGTGAAATTCAAGGATGACAACAGAAGCACCTTTCCGACCAAGGGAGAAGCTCGTTGAGCACCAGAAATATTTCCAAAGCATTCACAAGCATACATATTTGAAGGGACCTCTTGATAAGGTTACCTCTGTTGCCATTCCAGTAGCATTGGCAGCCACCTCACTTTTTCTTATTGTGAGTAGTCTATTATGTTCTTTTACATGCTAACTTCTGTTAATGTTTTTCTGTCTCTGAAAGGTTGGTGCCAAATTTCTCATTGGGTTTCCACTACACAAATTATGAACATGTCATATGTTTTTTTCAGGGGCGAGGGATCTATAACATGTCTCATGGGATTGGAAAGAAGGAATGAGGAGGCTGTTTGTGTAATGATCACTGTTATGTTTTCACTGCTCATGTTTTGAAGGATTATTTGCTTTGCATGTGAGCAGTATTATTTTTAAATTTGTTAATTAATAATTTGCATAGTTGCTGGCTTGCAGCTACCAATGGAAAGTTTAAACTTCGCCTTGATGCCTTTGTTTTCTATTTGGCTTTTAACGACGATACATGATTGAATTTCAGGGTTTCCCTAGTTGTTCGAAAGTCTTTCTATGTGTTCTTATTTTCTTTTTCTCTGCTTCATTGCATTGAAAGTGACTATCAGTGTGCTTGTAATGACTATCAGTGAAAATTGTCGGCTACCTGGTTAGATTTTTGTGTGCTTTTTAAGTTTATGCCAGGTGCAGTTCTCAGTCCATTGGAGAGGCAGTTTTTGAGCTGGTGAGCTGTTGGACGAATCCATCTCTGAGCACTCGCTAGGGAAAACTGAAAATGGTGTGATGATATTTTGCTGTATCGTTTTCATTGAATTCCATGTTTTGAGGCATCTGAACTGAAAATGGAGTGTTGATAGCAACCAGAAGCTCAGTAGTGATGCCAGGGGAAAGACATTAAAAAAAAATCATTTTGATGATGCATTTTCAAGGAAAAAGCTATTTTAAAAAACAATCTCATAATCTAACACCTCCTTTGTGACATTCATCTGGGAGAATTTAAAGTTCTTCTGAAAACAATAGGTCACTGAGAAATCTTGTTGCTAAAATCTTTCGGGGGTTACGGGCGTTACTGTCGTGTCACTTCAGCTTCCCTTGAGATTTGGCCCATATTTTCTCATCTAGGTTGTTGAATGATGTTTTGGATCAAGTCCTTAAGATCCATCAAGGGCCAAAATTGGCTCCAAGGATTTCGGGTCACTTCCTCACTTGACGAGAAATTAAGGGTGTCAAGAAATTTTTAGATATGTTGAATCATGTATTCTTTTTACATATGGATTCATGATGAAAAAAATTATTTTTAGATTTCACCATTATGTTGAAAGCGGGCAGTAGTATAATTTCATGAAATTGACTTGAAAATTTAGCTAGGTTAACTGAATCTGTAAATAGGTGTTTTGGAGTTTTTGTATATGAAAGTTGTTTTTTAAAAATATATTTTGTTTGGAAATATATTAGATAATGTATTTTTATTTTTGTAAAATTTATTTTTAATATGTAAAAATATATTTTGTTTGGAAATATATTAGATAATGTATTTTTATTTTTGTAAAATTTATTTTTAATATGAGTATATCAAAATAATTTAAAAATATAAAAAAATTAAAATAAAAAAAATTCAATGAAACTCTAGTTCAATCGGCGAAGACCTTCTAAGAGGAGGCCTTGTATTTTGAAATGCTGTTTGTCAAGAATTTGAATTATTTTAAAAACAATTATGTTTTTTGATATTTTTAGATTATTTTAATATATGATGTTAAAAATAAATTTTAAATTTTAAATTTTAAAAATTAAATTTAAATTTAAAATATTGTTTTAATATTTTTTGAGTAAACGCTTTAAAAATCAATTATTATTTTAAAAGTATTTTTTAATTTAAAAATATATTAAAATAATTTTAAAAAAATCAGAAATTTCCCAAACTTTATTCAGTTGTAGCCGTAGTGGCAAACACCCTTTAAAAATACATTTGACATTGTGTTTTGAACATCGGTTGTTAAGAATTTAATTTTTTTTATTTAAAATTATTTATTATTTATTTTTTTTTATTTAAAATTAATTTTTTTTTATTTTTTTATTATTTATTGTATTAATATCAAAAATTAATTTTAAAAATAAAAAATACTATTTTAATATATTTTTAAATAAAAAATATTTTAAAAATTATCTAAAATTAACAATCTCTTAACTTATAATTATTTTTTTACTATTTTATTTTAAACTTTGTTGAGGGAATAGACCAACATTTAAGAAGCAAGAACCCATGATTATGGACCGATGTTTTTACTTGTCTTCCAAAACCCTCCCGTGTGGAATAGGGTCCCAGACGATCCAGAAAACGACCGTTGCACACTCTCCCTCGTACTCCTCAAACCCTAACAACAATAAAAAAAAATGTTTTTTTATTGTAAGAAAAACAAATTCAAATTTCAAACGTTCAAATTCTTGCAATAAAAAAAAGCTGCCACCTTTTCTGGCAACAAAATAGCCTTCTTCACTCTCTCCAACAATTCTTGATCTTGAAAACTGGGGCTTCCATTTATAATCATTTTTTCCATTTCTAGCACCGTTTAGTGCTTACTTTACCATTCAAATAGCTCCTCTTCAAATTCAAATTCCTGCTTTCTGTTCCATTTAAGACAAGCCCATGTTCTTGTTTTGAAATTTTAGCTTTCTTAGCTTCTTTGATGAAGAAAACCCATTTTTGAGCTTCAAAAACTTACGGGTTTTGATTCTTTTTAGCTTGAATGATCAAAACCCTTTTGTTTTTCATGTTCATTTTATAGAGGAGAAAGTTTGATCAATTTTTGTTCAACAAAATGAGAGAAGAAAACCCAGTTGAAACTAAAACAAAAGCAACAAGATTTTCTGATCAAAACCAAGCACCAAAGTCGCAAAACATTAAAGGAAACAGCAACAACAATGCTTCAAAGATCAAGTCTTCATGGGGTTCACATATAGTGAAAGGCTTCACGGCTGATAAAAAAACCAAAACACAAACAATCACAGTAACAACCAAGAAACTTCCATTAGCAAGTTCAGATACTACAAACCAAAAGAACCCTCTTGTGAATTCTCATTCAAGAGTGAAAAGATCGCTCATTGGTGATTTATCTTGCTCAGTTATAGGAAGCCAGGTACACCCACATGCCTACCAGGGTAATCACAGGAGACAATCTTCAGGGTCAAGAGATTTGTTTGTGGAATTAGACCAATTAAGGAGCTTGCTTCAAGAATCAAAAGAAAGGGAGTTTAAGTTGCAAGCAGAGTTATCAGAGCTTAAGAGGAATGGGAGAGTAGTTGATATTGAAAGGGAACTTGAAGCAAGAAAAAATGAGGTGGATGAGCTTTGTAAGAGAATTGGCGTTTTGCAGTCTGAAAAAAGTGGTCTTTGTGAACAAGTGAATGAGTTGTGTTTGATTTCACAGAAGAGAAACGAAGATGTATTGAAAAGGGAAGGGCATGAGAGTTCATTGGGGAATCTTGAAATGGAAGTTGTGGAATTGAGGAGGTTGAATAAGGAGCTGCAGATGGATAAGAGGAATCTTGCTTGCAAACTCTCTTCTATGGAGTCTCAATTACCTTTCCTTACCAAGGCTTCTGAGGTAAAAATCAACTTCCGTTCTCTAGTTTTGGATGCTTTGTTTGCTTGATGAGAAAATGATATAGTGGAAAAGAAAATGAAGTTCGTTTTTAAAATTTTGAAGCTTTCAGTATTAAGGACTTGAAAAGAACAATGGTTTAAGATAAATGGGGTACAATCTGTGGTTAATTTATATGATTTTTTTTTCTAGAAAACAAAATAGAGCAAATCAATAGATGAATTTGATTAATCTAATGATTTAATTTGTATGGGTTTTATGTGATTCTATCACTCAATTACCTTCAATGCAAGCACAGAATTTCAATGTTTTATTATTTTGGCATTGATTAATTTTGTCTTGATAATGGCTTCTTTGATCCATGGTGTAGTCCCTTATTAGTTACTTTTTTTATTAGAAACCAGAGGACCAGTGATGTTGATTTGGTGCTATCATAATCTCCTTTCTTTTTGCCTGAAGAGTCTTAAGTTTAATAGAACTGGCCAGGTTCCACTACTGAACTCTCTCTTGAATTTTATCAGAGTGACATTGTTGCAAAAATTAAGGCTGAGGCATCTTTGCTAAGGCACACAAATGAAGATTTGTGCAAACAAGTTGAGGGTCTACAGATGAGCAGACTAAATGAGGTTGAGGAGCTAGCCTATCTGAGGTGGGTCAATTCATGTTTAAGAGATGAATTGCGTAATTCATGCTCAACAATGAATTCAGATAAGTCCTCAAGCCCCAAATCGGTAGAGAGGAGTAACGAATCTGCTGGCTTAATGTCTTGCCAGAGTAGTGACTGCTTAGAATATAATAGTAAAAGGAGATTAAATTTGATTAAAAAGTTGAAGAAATGGCCTATTACTGATGAAGACGTGCCCAACTTAGAATGCCAAGATAAAAATTGGGTGCAATCGGAAGATGGGAGAAGTCCAAGAAGGAGACACTCTATAAGTGGATCAAAGTTCTGTATAGAGGAGTTGGTACCGAATAGGAGAAGGCAATCTGATGGTTTTATGTGTATAAAAGAAATGGAAAATGAAGTAGAGCTTGTAAGTTCTGAAAAGTATGAATTTGATATAATTCAAAGACCTCAAATCCTTGCATACTGCCAAGAGACCAAAAAAATTGTAGGTCCATTAGATGTTGAGAAAAGGGCTTTGCGTGTTCCAAATCCCCCGCCAAGACCCTCATGTTCTGTTTCTGGACCTAAAGAGGAAGGTTCAGCTCAAGTTTCACTCCCACCACTGCCTCCACCACCTCCTCCTCCACCACCACCTCCGAAGTTCTCAGTGAAGAACACTACTGCAGGAGTGGTGCAGCGAGCACCTCAAGTCGTAGAGTTTTACCATTCATTGATGAAGAGAGACTCACGAAAGGAGTCTTCAAATGGGGGAATCTGTGATGCCTCAGATGTTAAAAATGTTCGGAGCAACATGATTGGTGAAATTGAAAACCGGTCATCACATTTGATTGCTGTAAGTGAAATCTTACTTCTTATCCAAAGGTCAACTTCAAGTGTTGTTATTGAGTAGCTTGCCTGCAATGTGTTAAAAGATGACTGCTTTTTTTTTATTTTACCATCAAGACAGAGTAAAGAAATGAAAGCTTGAATGCAGCTTTCTGGGATTGGATTTGCTATTGTGAGGATGCAAGTTTTCACTTCTTTATAACTATTATCAGATGGAGTCCAAAAACGTATCTTTTTGACATTTTTGTGTAGTAAAAGAAGTTCAAATGCTTAGTGGTAATTCTGTTTTGTTTTCCTCAGATCAAGGCAGATGTTGAAACTCAAGGGGAATTTGTCAATTCACTGATCAGAGAGGTCAATGGTGCTGTTTACCGAGACATCGAAGATGTTGTGGCATTTGTGAAGTGGCTTGATGATGAACTTGGCTTTCTTGTGAGTTTTTTGTCGGAGTCGACAATTTTTTTTCCTTCGGGTTTTAGTCATAGGCGATGAGAAAAGCATGTTAGCAAGAATATTTCAAACGCTTTAGTGACTGAAAAACTAATATTACACCCTATTTGCAGCATGTTTATGATGTAATCTTGAAGATTTTTTTATGGTTTAGAATTACGTTGAAAATCCAAATGACATGGAATTTAAAGGAGAAACTTTGCTACACACCACGGTATCCATACTTATAAGGAGATAAATTAACAAGGGAAAATAGTATATATGGATGACAAAAAGATGTTATATCATCCTCATGGTGCTTTCATTTACGTGAAGGTGGATGAAAGGGCAGTCCTGAAGCACTTTGACTGGCCAGAAAAGAAAGCTGACACATTGAGAGAAGCAGCGTTTGGGTATAGTGATCTCAAGAAGTTGGAATCTGAAGTATCATATTACAAGAATGATCCCAGAGTTCCTTGTGACATTGCACTAAAGAAAATGGTAGCTTTGTCTGAGAAGTATGAACCTGAATTTTTGCCATCTGCTAATGTTTTATTCTGAAATAATTTATCTCCGTGTATATTAATTTGATACACTCTGCAGGATGGAACGCACTGTTTATAACCTTCTACGAACAAGAGAGTCTTTGATGCGTAATTGCAAAGAATTCCAAATTCCCTCGGATTGGATGCTTGACAACGGAATTATTAGCAAGGTAAGCCATGGCGTTCTCATTTCATTCTTCACTAGTTAGTTTACAAGTTAAACTTACAAGATTTGGACACAAGAAAAGAAGGAATAAAATCTGGTCCATCTTCCTTTGGAGGAGATGGCAATGCAATACTAAGAAGTGACCAAATTAACAACGACCAATGGCTATTTGAAAATGATGGCTTTTGGATTAAGCTTTAGAGTTCGAGGAATTGGAAAGTTCAGGATTTTGCACTTTTGTTAAAACTGGACATGCAGATGACTTGGAGGTGAACAATGGAAAACAATTGATACATTCGAAAATGATGGCTTTTGGATTAACCAGTAGAGTTGAGGAAACGAAAAGGTTTAAGATTTTGTACTTCTGATTAAGCTGGACATCCATGTGATCGTATGCTTCTTGTAATTCTTGAATGCTTCCTAGAAATTTTCTAATGACGATAACCCTTGCTGCCAATTTTATGCTGCTTTTCCATCAAGTATTTTTCAATGACCTTCACATGGCAATTAATCAACAACTCGTGTTGTAGATAAAGTTTGGCTCAGTTAAGTTGGCAAAAAAGTACATGAAGAGGGTAGCTACAGAAATCCAGTCTAAGGCAGCAGCACTAGAGAAAGACCCTGCTCTGGACTATATGCTACTTCAAGGGGTCAGATTTGCTTTCAGAATCCATCAGGTTTGTAGATAAGCAATTTTGTGGCTGTTCATTTTATTTCATCTTGATTTATTGCACCAACAAGATCACTTTTTGTACCAGAAAGAAAAGTATCTCTCAGAGTGAGATTCTTGAACTCAACTGTTTGATTTGGTTGACATTTATTACGAACATGGAGATGGGGTAAAGTAACTAATATTTTTCGAGGCAGCATGGTTTGCACAGGAAAAATCAACTTTTCTCTGCCAACGGACATCTTAAATAATGTTTATGAAGGGGAAAGAAAAACAATGCATAGCGAAAGTTAATGATTCTTGTCTTGCCTTATGCAGTTTGCTGGAGGATTTGATGCAGAAACAATGCATGCATTTGAGGAACTTCGCAACCTTGCTCACCTGCTTAACAAAAAGTGAAAGAGAGTGGGGGCAATTTGGCTTACCATCTCAGTAAGCTTTACTTGAATATCTATACAGTTAATATCATCTGGCCGGGGTAGTGTATTTTTGGTGTGGTTTGCTAAGGGTTTAAGCAGTTGAAAGTTGTACAAGTTTTGTGTGAAATAGGAAGCAATTTTGTATGGGCTTTTTATTCATTCTTGAAACAATGGAATGTAAAAATTTGATGAGAATGCGTATGCACCTTTTCAAACTCGAGTTCATATTCGATCCCTCTGGCTCTTTTCTGCGCACAAAGGCCCTCATGGATAGTTTGTAGGTGCGCAATCCCTGTCTGAAACACACAATGATAGCTACTGGTCAAGCAAAGCCCTCATGGACAGCTTGTAGGAGCGATCCCTATCCGAAACACACAATGATAGCTACAGTCAAGCAAAGTTGGGAGGTTGTTGATGTTCAAAGTCAGATTTCCAGAAAAGGGCTTCTCAGATATTTGAAATGCAATCAGATTCCTGGCAACAGGGAATTGGGATCTTGAGAGTTCTTAAGTAACATTTGAATTTGAAGTTTCCATGGAAACTTGAACGGACAGAAAATCATCAGAACCAAGCCAAGATAATACAACCAACCCTTCTTTTGCCAAGGACCTTGTCAGGTTGGAAGGGATTGGAGCTCAATCTCTTTTATTGAAAATGGAAGCTACATTTCAAATTTGTCATTCAGCAATCTACAAAAAGCTGCAACAACAACGACAGATCAAAAGAGTAAGAACAAAGAGAAGGGCAATAACCATGGATAATCATATTACAATAACCAGCGGTAAGTAAAACATTCTTGGATGCATTGGTGTCCACTCATAATCCAGCCATGGTCCAAGGAACCAGTCCAATGGGGGCATGCATGCAGGACAATCAGGTAGCCTTTTTTTCATAAAAAAAAAAAAAAACTGTATCAAACTATAAACAGGTAACAAAAAGAAAGAACCAAGGGAAATTAATTAGAGGGAGAGTAGCTGAGAATTTTTTTCATAAAAAATCAAACTATAAACAGGTAACAAAAAGAAAGAACCAAGGGAAATTAATTAGAGGGAGAGTAGCTGAGAAATGTGATGGCCATGGCTATTCCTAGTCTCCATCTGGCAAGAAGAAAACAAGAGGAGGCCCTTGTTTTTTTTATTAAATAATAGCCCAGAAGACAAAAAAGAAAGGAAAAAAAGTACCCGATGGATTTGACATCTTGACAAGATGTAACATTGCAACCAGCCACCTACAGGGACCGGCTCATCAGATAAAGATGTCTCGGACGGTCCTTTCTCGGCAAGAAAGCTGAGGAAGACAATAAAGTCCCTTCATCACTTCACTGCCCAGTCAATCACATTGATTCGCTCTATCACTCTTTGATTTTACCCTTCATAGAATCGCTGCTCTTTTTAACCAAAGCCAGACTCCTTTTTTTTTTTCAAGATTTTTTTGGCAAGGCTTTATACGGATAAGATTTGCAATTATTTATTATTTTATATTAAATAATAAAAAACAGTGTGGGTCTTGTTCAATGAAAAGCCTGCATTTAACACCTGGACCCTCATGCCGCCGATCAGCTCGCCTGATTCGGTTAAAAATTCAATCAATTATTTATGATATTATTTTAATATTAAAAAAATATTTTTTTTCATTAATATGAGTTTCAATATATGATCCAGACCTTAACTTGGATACGCCTTCAAGTCAGATTTTATAATTATTGTGGAAAGAAGATTGAATGATCAATAATTGAAAGTTGGTGGTGTATAAGAAACCTGCAATAATTGTGATGGATATATATATCAACCTTTTTCAAAGAAAATTGACATGAAATATAAATTAAAAATTAAATACACATAAAATAATTAAAACAAAATCTCCATTAAAAAATGGTTAAACAAGAAAATAAAATGGTTAAATAAGAAAATAAAATCTTAGAAAAAAGATATTGATTGAAATATAAATTTAAAAATTATTTTAAAAAACATTAAAAAATAGAAATTAAAAAAAAACAAAATTAAAAATAATAACTCAAATATTCTAATTTAACTTATCAAACCTGTAATTTAAATCATGAAATTAACCGAGTATAATAATTTTTTCTCTTAAATTTATATTTAAACTTATATATAAAAAAACACAACATATAAAAAAAAAATTTAGGTGCGCAGGCTTATGGCTCAATGCATTAGAGCCATAGTAAGGAAAATTCCAGATGCGGGGTGGGTTTTTAAGCCCAAGCCCACATGCGTGGGCTTAGTTTATTTTGTTTTTAATTTTTTAAAGAGATGGATAATGTTTTTTTTTTTTAAGAAAAAAAGGACGTAAGCAATGTATCATCAACGAGCTTAAATTCTAGCTATCATTATGACAAATAAAAAAATTAAGATGGTGTTTTTTTTTAAAAAAACCTAATTTTTAAATCACTTCAATTCTAAAAACCTTGCCAACACTCTTAGAACACCCACAAACTAATCTCCTAACCTTAAAAAATCTAAAGACATGATATCAAACCGAGTTAGATTTATTTTTTTGATTTAGATTTGTTTTTCAAGCAATATTGAGAGCTCTAAAACACCACCATCAAACATTTCTTGTCGCCTGAAACCCGTAGACATAAAAAAAGCATTTTAATGGTGGAAAATAACTTGAATGGTGACTTTCTCTTATCGTTAGAATTTGTTAACCTTTTTTTTTCATCTCTTTATTCAAGGATTGAAGAATAATACAAATAAAGTTTCTTATCAAAAGTAATTTTTTTAAAGTTTAAAGGGATTAAAATTATATAATCTGAGTTATTTTTAAAAACAAAAAACCTAATGCAAGCTTATGGCTCAATGCATTAGAGCCATTGTAAGGAAAATTCTAGATGCGGGGCAGGTTTTTAAGTCCAAGCCAACATGCATGTACTTAGTTTATTTTGTTTTTAATTTTTTAAAGAGGTGGATGATATTTTTTAAAAGAAAAAAAGGACACAAACAATGTATCATCAATGAGTTTAAATTCTAGTTATCATTGTGACAAATGAAAAAATAAGGCGGTGTTTTTTTCTCTAAAAAACCTAGTTTTTAAGTTACTTCAACTCTAAAAATCTTACCAACACTCTTGAAATATTCACAAACCAATCTGTTAACCCAAAAAAGTTTGAAGATATGATATCAAACCGAGTTAAATTTATTTTTTTTTACTTAGATTTGTTTTTCAAGCAATGTTGAGAGCTCCAAAACATTACCATCAAATATTTCTCATCGCATGAAACCCGTGGACAAAAAAAAACATTTTGATGGTTGAAAATAACTTGAATTGTGACTTTCTCTTGTGGTTTGAATTTGATAACCTCTTTCTTTGATCTCTTTATTCAAGGATTGAAGAATAATACAAATGAAGTTTTTTACCAAAAATAATTTTTAAAAAATTTAAAAAGATTAAAATTATATAGTTTATGTTATTTTAAAAATAAAAAACCTAAGTATATTTTATATAAAATCTCTAGCATATCTATATTTGATGTCGTTTTCTTTTCTTTCAAATCCATCCTTACCTAATAAACAAACGTTTGACCTTCCATTATAATCCAATCTTCCAAAATAGAACTTCAAGAATAAAAATGAATTATTAAAATATAAACAGTAAATCCACTATAACCTGATAGTGTTTATCTTCAGTGCAAACAGTGTTGATATCCAGTAATAATGTCACCCCTTGTTGGTGTTGATGTAATAATCATTGTTAAAATTATTGTGTACCTAAGTTTTGTAACAAAGTTTCACTGCCATACTGCCCTTCTTCAAGACCAAAATAAAATATTTACCATGCACACACCCAGACAAAGAACAGCTTCAATATATCATGGGGTTTTTATCCTTGAAACTAATAACACGTGCCATTCACTTGATTATCATTATATATATAAAAATATAACACGTGCAATTTAATAGAATTTATATAAGAAAGATAATTGTTTTAATGGATTTTTTTTCTTATTTCAATATACTATATATATTGTCTCCATCAACCGTAACCTATTAATAGATTATCTGCGAAGAACGCAGGCCATTAACTATATTATGTCCTTGACTATTTCTTCAACTTTAGTATTTTGTCGAAATTTCTTGACGTTTTTTACTAGGAAAAAAAAAACACTAAATCATTTATGAACAGAGAGGGAGACACAACAGAACTGGGGTTTCAGGAAACATCTTATCATCAGAGCAAGAATCTCTGAGGGCACTGAAGATTATTACTGGTGTTCACTGACATTATTGATTCCTGAAAACCCATATCCAGTAATAATGTCAGTGGGTGCATCCAAGGCAACGGCCCAGCGGTGGAATGGCGCCTTGCGCCTTCTGCTGTCACGGGTTCGAGCCTTGGAGTTGCATGCCTGTCAGCCCCGCGCTGCCTTACCTGTCTGCTGGGTTTGCAGGGTGTTCAGTGGGCCGTGGGGATTAGTCGTGGTGCGCGT
>NW_011500186.1:0-45685 GCF_000495115.2 Populus euphratica | reverse complement strand
AAAAAAAAAAAAAAAAAAAAAAAAACCCCCCGAAAAAAAAAAAAAAAAAAAAAAAAAAATCTCTGAGGGCCATGCATTAACATAACCTTGTAATATGTCATTAATGGCGTGCTCAAGTTACTGTCCTAATTTGCAGGCTCTATAAATGATACTTGTCATGACTTATTAACTCTATGCAAGAACAACATATAAAATTTGATTTTTAAAATGTTTTTTTTTTACTTATTAACACATCAAAATAATAAAAATATTAATTTAATTTTTTAAAAATATAGCTAAAATATGATTATTAATTCAAGTCATTCATCGACCTTGTTAATTTATATGCAGAATCCATTCATCCAAGCATGTATGTGTATGTTTCATGCTTTCTTACTCATCCTTGAAATTCAACAGTAACATCAGTCATCATCAATCGATAATAATTTGGTTCTGTGCAAAGTGTTCATACTGTTCTCTTATCAATTTTCACGCGTGAACAAGTTCTTATTTGCAAGAGATTCTTTCTTCAAGACTTGTTCAATGCGGTGAATTTTTTCAGAAACCATGTAATATATGCTTTTATATCTTAAATAAATACACTCTAAATCTGACTCATTTTGACATATAAATTTGATGATTTGTTCATCTGAAATTTGAAATCTTGTTATAGAACAGTTTTTTTTTTTTTTAAATTTTTTGAATGAAGTGAAATTATTTCAGTTTTGTAATTTTATTTAAAATAATATCATTTTAAGATAGATATAAATTAACTTGAGAAATTCAAGAAATAGTGTGATACAATATAAGTTTTGCCACAGTCGCATATTTAAAACTATTTAATTAATTAGTATATCAAAACTATACTTTTAATTTTTTTAAAATTATAATAAGAAAAAAAGACTATAATGTATTTGTTCATGCCGACAATATAGCAGTTTGCCGTATAAGAGCATCATTCACAACGAGCGTACCCTAAGCGAAGGATGGCCTCTCGAGCAAAGGTAAGCTAAAAACAAAGAGGAGGGGGCAATGGTGAAAAAATTCTGAAGTGACAATGGTGATAATGTGATATGATATTCAAACCGTCATCACTTACAGGACGTGGGTTTCTTTGCATGGGTCCCTCTTTTGTCTCCTTCTCTGCATCTCACATCAACCCTTCCTCTCTCCTCGCAATCCTTCTCTTGGAGCCCTTGCTTTATATATTCTCTCAAGCCTCTCTTCTCTTCCATGAGTTCTTACTCCTCCCCCGCCCCTCCCCCCCAATTTTATGTGATTCCTCACGGAAAAGGCAATCTCTTATCTTCCCCCCCCACAAGACCTCCAACATGTCAGCTGCTGTTGCAGCCGCCGCCGCCGCGGCCACCATGTCATGTAATTCTGCGAGGAGTGGCTCGTCAGGAGCTTCTAGGAGCCACCAATTGCAGAAAGAACTGCTACTACCATCCCCACCACCACCACCATCTCCAATATCATTACCACTTCCATTGAGTCGTTACGAATCTCAAAAGCGACGAGACTGGAACACTTTCGGACAGTACTTGAGAAACCACAGGCCACCACTGGCACTGGCACGGTGCAGTGGTGCCCATGTTTTGGAGTTCTTGAGGTATCTTGATCAGTTTGGCAAGACCAAGGTGCATAGCGAAAATTGTCCATTTTTTGGCCATCCCCATCCACCGTGTCCTTGCCCTTGCCCTCTCAAGCAAGCATGGGGCAGCCTTGATGCTCTCATCGGCCGTCTCCGTGCGGCCTTTGAAGAGAACGGTGGACTGCCTGAGACGAACCCTTTTGGTGCACGCGCTGTGAGATTGTACTTAAGGGAAGTGAGAGATGCACAGTCTAAAGCTAGAGGGATAGCTTATGAGAAGAAGAAGAGAAAGAACCCAACACCACAACAGCAGCAACAAAAGTTACAAACTGCAGGAAATGGTACTTATAATGTTCAACAGGGTATTGGTAACGGTGGATATGTTCCAATGAATGTCCTCTCTAACGAGGCTGCAGTGCTCAGTGTAGGAGATGTGCCTGTGTTCAACGAAGCCAACAATAGCACTACTTTATTGGTCTAGGGTTTACAACTATAATTAAGTAATATATGCCAGGTAATATTGTAATGCAAGCTAGGGTTTAGTATGAGATGGTTAATTACCTTTCCTTGTTCTTCGTGCCAATGTGTTTTTGGTGTTGTTAATTAAGGGAGAAAATCATTATTCTCCTAATTTTCTACCTTCAGTGCGTGGCAAAGTAGTTAGTCTGTACTTATCCACTAATCAGAATGTCTCTGAGATTTCCCTAAAATCTAGACATCGATCTTGGAGAATAAGAAATCAACTCATCATCAACCTTGAAAATAATGGAGAAATGATTGCTCGATCCTCTTTTTGATCCCATGAACATGAAGGGAAATCATTGGAGCACACAACATATGAAGGATTTCCTTGTCCCATATTGTAGATTAATTTCTCAGCCTGCCTGTAGTGATGATTCATTTGGAATTTTGAGAAGGGTTTACAAGGTGGTGATGGATGCAGGCTGTGGAGTTAGAACTTCGAAAGGAAATAATAAATGGATAATCCATCTCTCAATCTTGATAGCTTTAATTTCCTCAATCTCGGGACAAAAATCATTTCAGTTATAAATCTTATTTTTTTCCCCTTTTCCCTGCAATTAGTATTTTGTTGCTGTTTCGAAGCAGATTAATAAATATAAATAGAAAAAATATAAAAAATTATTATAAAACCTTTTAGTTTTTTCAATCAAATATGTTTTTATTTTTATTTTTCTTCTCAATATAATAATCAATACTCAAAGATATTAATTTAGGCCGGACAGTACCACACATCAGTCAGCCTACCAACTTCTCGTTAGTGGAGAATTTTCTGATGTGCTGAATAAACAATCTTAGCAGTGATACAAATGCAAAACAATCCAAATTTAGTTTTTTTTTGTGTTAATTTTGGAGTTCATCTTTTCGGCTTTTGTTAGAGGTTCCTTAGCTTGTGAAACTCTCTTTCCCATCTCTGTTCATCATAAATGTTTCAAGGAAAATCCAAGGAGCTGTCTCTTCTTCAATGGGAGGCCGTGTGTCTTACATCCAAGACAGGCATCTCTTTTATATCCACACAAATCTTGTATAGGGAAGGCCAAGTCTTCACATTGACTGCTTCCCTTGCTTAGCAAAGTAGTGGTGGATAGAGTTTTCTGCTTTTAGATGGGCAGCTGAGCACATTATCTCCTTCATTTCATCCCCCAACTTTAATCATTACTCATTAGTGCTATGTTCTCAGCATTATTTTATACCATCCAACTTTATTTAGAGGATTACAGATATTAGCATCTTTCATGGATGACATCGATCTCTTGCTCACATGAGGCCCTACTTGTGATGATGTAATAATATATATGCTAACCCAGCCACTTCCACTCTAGTTAATGTGATGTAATTTGATAAATCATCTTGCGAATAACATAATCTTACCTACTTTTTCCTCCACTCGTATCAAAGAAATCTTACAAACAGGGATGAGTATTAGGTGGTTCAATTTGAAAATTCAACTTAAATGAATGATATCCGGTTTAGTATGATTTTTTCTATTAAAAAATTGAATTAATCTATAGGTTTTCTTTTTGTTAGTTTGATCTTTTGATTTTCTCTTTAAAAAAACTAAATTTGGTTGGATTGGATTTTTTTAGTTTTTTAAATTTAAAACTAAAACCAAACCAAATCAAGCTAGATTAAAAAAAAAAAATTAATCGGATTAATCTTACATTGATTAAACTAATTCTGATTTTTTGTTATTTTTCTTAATCCTAAATGTGTTGCATAATTCTCTTGAAATTGGTCTGTTTACAGTAATTCTTTCATGAAAAAAGCAAATGAATATTCAAAGATTGCTTTAGCAATGTGATTAATTCTAGCCCTAAAATCTCTCCAATGAGGGAAAAAATTGTAAGGAACTCCGAGTCCCTTAAAATGTACAGCAGTTCTGCCAAGAAAGAGAGCTTGATTTCCATCACAAGTCCTGCAACACAGAGAGAAGCAAAAAGAGAAATGCAGAAAGGGTTGGCTCCTTTAGCCATTAAACGTTAAAGGGTTGGCTGCTTTAGCCATTAAACGTTAAAGGGTTGGCTCCTTTAGCCATTAAACGTTTTCTCGCCTGAATTATGTATGCGCCGGCGCATGTGTGTGGCCCACCTGTGGAAACAATCTCAAATGCTATTGCAGACAGCTGGTTCATTAAGAATATATGCTCCAAATCAGAATAAGATTAAGATAGAAAGGTGGAATTATGCTGGTAAGATATGGAGATTAGAGTCATGCAAGATGGGGCCGAGTTCTTAGTCTAATCGGAGGAAATGGGTCTGGTCCTCACTTTATGCAGCAAAGCATGGTGGGATTAAAATAACAATCCTTATCCTTGATTGCAACTTTGTATGCTATAGCAACAAAGGGAATTGTTGAGTTGCCAAAGTCTTTGCATCAACTATGGAGTACCGCTGCTCATCAGACATAAAAAGAATTTTCAGAGACATCATGCATCTTTGTCAATGAATATATCAAGGACAAAGAATCCACAAGTTCCAATCCAGAATGGCAACGAACCAAGATGGTAATCATACTATAGATTAAAAACCACACCTGGGTGTCTGATTCATTGTCATTGCTAATTAGCTTTGACAGTCTACAAATATTTTTTTTTTTTTTGCTTACAGATCATGAGAACTTATCAAAAAGAAAATACAGGAATAGGGAATTTCTTGCGAGTAGTTTGTTGATTATTGAGGTCTTTTTGTTGCTTTACTTTTCTCTTCTAGTTCTCGATGTCAGGGTGTTGCAGACAACATCATTTTTATCTACTAACACAGTTCTCTCCAAGTGTAGTCTTCTATATGTTGCAAGCCAAAGCAGTGACATTGAAATTAACTATAAAAAATTTCTGTATATACCAGCAGACCTCTAATATTTATGCTATTGATCTCCCTAACCCCAGTTCGAAATGCAAGTAGGATGTCAAACCTTGCATAGTGTCCACCAGAGCTGTGAAATGCCAATTGCTTTGGCTAGATATTGGTAACTGTGGAATTGTCCGGTTTAGATCAAAGGAGTTATCACCAGCTGCTGATCAATTAATTAATGAGCTCTAATATTTGTTCAAACAAAACACTAATAAAAGTTCACGGTCGAGTGCAATTTAGATGGGGAAAATCATGGTGTTGCGAGGACAAGACACTGAAATTGACATGGTAATTTCTAAGCAAGCACACGAGAGCTACACAGCGAAAGAAAGTGTGGGCACAGAGCAACATACTGAAAAAAATATGGCAATGAATAAGCTGGGAACCGCAAACCAGATGACGTGCCCTCAGCAAGATAATTTTTCATCATAACTATTACAGAGCAACAGGTCATGTCAATTTTTTCTTTTTCAGCCATGGAAAAACCAGAAACCAAACAAAGTTGTCCCATCAAACTAGATGCCAACAGAAAGACGGTAGCATGTGTCAGACAGCAATGCACCTACATATAATATGCATGGATATGTAAACCAACCTTGATGGTGAGTGCAGGAGTTGTTGGATAATACATGTCATCTCCATCTTCATTTCATACCAGCTATTTCGAGAAATTAGTGGAACTGTGTCCCAGAAGGAAGCATCCTGAATGAGTCAACCGCCAAGTAGCCAAAACTTAGAAGTCAGAGAATAGTTCAGACAAAAAATGCACTCAAAACAAATTTCGATGCATGAATGAAAAATTGTAAGGAGATTTTTAGAAGCAGCATGACCTCTAGAGTGCATGGTAGTCCATTTTAGGTGAGTTTCTGCACCGGGACCGATGTACTCGCCGCGGCATCGAGCAGCGACTAGGAGCGAATCCCATATTAATTAATGAGGCTTTGCCATTTGTTCACTTAGAACTCTCACATTACAAGAAGTATAGGTTTACCTAGGGCAATACCAACTTAGAGCGTGAGCAAGGGGAAAAAACTGGAGCAATCTGTGTTAAGTTCTTTCCCTCAGTGAGTTCTTGGAAAGCATGTCATGTTGCACTGAATTTTTTTAAACTTGCGAAAGCCTACTTTTCGAGACACAAAGTAATATAAAGCTGAAAATTAAATATAAGTTAACCAATTTCATTATTCAACAACAAAAAAATAATAGTAAACCACAAACAATGAAGGAAAATGAAAACTACTTTTTTGTTCTAACCTCATTTGGATCGATATGAGATCAAACAAAGAAAGATGTTCAAGCCACGAATATCTTCCATCCTATTCCTGTTTGATTTCCCCTTTGACTGCGTTTGTCTTCAAATTGCTTGTGCCATGCATGTCTGATTCTCCAGATTCAGTCATTTCCAAAGAAGCTGTTCGTACAGCTTGAGGAACATAACCTTCTTTTCTTAGCTCTAGGAGCGCAGACTCTTCAGTGAGGAATAGATCTGAGGCTACTCTGGGTGACTTTCATCTGCAGCATAAAACATATGAGAGGTGTTGGTGACCACAAATCCAATTGCATCGAGGAACTTTGTGGACTCCTCTATCTTTCGTCAAATGTCGTATCCAACGCACGCTCCTCCATTGTTCAGAGTCGGCAAGTACATGTAACCAGAGATATTTGGGTCCAAGTCAAGGAGATATCTTGAAGCCACTTCAGCAAGTTCCACATTGCACAAAACACAATCTTTATCGATCGCTTCATCAAACACACACCCTTCATCAAAGAACTACCAACAAGCATATCCAAATCAAAACCCATCTCCAAAATAATATCTTGACTTGAACCACCTTCCCTAATCTCACATTATTCAAACCAGTGCAGGCCTAACTTACAGAAGGAAAAGTATACTTGAACAGGCAAAGCACCACAACCCAACATTTTAAAACAAAACAATTAATCGAAATCGAAACAACCCATCTTCACAGACCCTCTAATCATCCATTTCCATGGCATGGCACAATAAAACTCAAGCTGATTAACCAGTTTCTTAGCATCCATAAAAACCATTACAAAGCACATGCATACCCTACATTTTCCCACCCGTTAAGCCATTGGTGATGTTTTATCCATTAACAATGAATTGGGTATGCAGTTGCTTTCCTTGTTTAAGTTTTGGACTTGGTTTTTTTGCAGGATTGATTTCAGTGGGTTGTCTAAAGAGTCTTCATTGTTGAAAAAGAATGGATCTTTCAAGGCTTTTTTTAAGACTTCAGCCTAGCATTTGTGAAACATGTATATTGAATGCAGTTTCTTAGCCATCCATTATATATATATATATATATATATATATATATATTGCCATTAATTTGAATAAATCACACTTAAGAAACTCTTTACATTTTTATCAAACTCAACAAAAAATCTGAACCCAGTGGTGTTTTAGCATTACCCCTAATACCATGATCATCAATTTTACAGGTCGGTGACATCGTAGAAGGATGTGCGTGCAATGAAAATGCCGCAAAAGAAAGTTACGGTACAGTTCCTCGAATAAACACACCAGAGAGACCACCCTCCAGGCATATGTCTGTTTGATATTGCTACCAAATTAGGTTATTAGTGCAAAAAGCATTTTTGAGGTTTTTTCAGCTCAACGGCAAGTCCAATCATATTGCCAAACATTGCTACTTGAAGTGGCTGGCAGGCCTTAATATTTACAATTGGTTCAACCCAACCCCAATTCTTCTTCCTTCCAGAAAATCCTCCCCTGAAACAGGATGAGAGTGGTTGCTCGTCAACTGAGCAAATACGAACAACTCAGAGCTAATAAGTAATACGTACAGAAATGATAGCTCCAAGTGTACCTGGGGCAAGACAATTCATTGTTCAAGCGTGCCTCCAATGCGAGAGAGATGCGATTGACAGGGAAATATAATAGCCATCTTGTACTCATTTGCTATACAAGAAATGCATTCAGAATCTTAAACTACAACAAAGAATCCCTCTTCCAAGTGATATAGACAAATAAATTATTATCTTCAAGAACAATCTTCTAATCTAATATATATATCAATCCCTCCTACCGATTCCTAACTCTTGCACTCTGAACAGGTCAGTTACGGGGGGCTCTTCGACAAATGGAAGTCGTCTCTAAAAAAATGCAACAAATGATACAAAACTGCACGGTGTCTTTGAGGGAAGTAATTATGGCTAATGCAGAAAATTTCAAGGCTTCCATAATTTCATTATGCTATCTTCACTATAGGTAGCAAGAAGATTTCTATGAGGATGATGGGTCACACCTATTACATCCTTCTCGTGAACCTGGCAGTACCAAAGGTCAAAACATGCACTTGCAAGGTTAGAATGACCCATGCATTGAATTGCACATAATAAGCAGAAAAGCAACCAATGCAAAAGACACCAAACCATGCAGTTTCTGTACTGACTTAGGAGCGCTTCCATGTTACAACATCAATGCACAAACATGAAGCTACATGCTCAGAGAAGAATCCCAGAAGCGTTGATAACTAATCAGCTCATATACCAAAGCAGCAAACACCAATCCATACGATGTAGATGCGGAGGTTAGTTGTTAAATTCATTGGCCCCAAAAAGCAATGAAAACATACATTTCATAGCAGTTTAACGTCGTGTAAACTTATATCACCTAATGAGCCCCCGTTGAAACAAGGACAGCTAAGTCCAGCCCAGATTCTTCCCTTTCTTCCCTCATTTTTATTCTCTCCCGTTTGGGTTTATACCAAAACACTCGATTGAGAACAAGTTTATTTTTACAAGATTATAGATTGATTGCTGGTTTAAGATGAAAGGAAAAGGACGAAATAGAGAGCAACCCAAAACCATAGACCCTGCCACCGCCATAGTGAAAACTCACCATCATTAGATGCTCTAGTTTGCCGGATTGGAAGCTGAAGCAGTATTCCTGCAGGCAATTTTGAGGACAGTTATTAACAAAATTAAGCCGTCTCAAACACCCATCTCTCAACTTGTCTCAGCAATAAATGACATTTTCATTTCATCTTTCTCTTCTTTTTTTATAGAATTCTTATTTTATGAGGGAAAAAGAAACACAAAATTGAAAATTTTATATCAGAATTGGGTGGATGAAGGAATAACTGTCTTCACCAACACAGTAGATCCATTCCCCTTTTGGTGATACACAATCTGCAGCAAAATCTCAACCTCTTTTACCTGAAGAAAAGCTCTTCACAACCTGCATAACAGCCACTCAAAGCAAGATGTTATTGGTAATGAATTATCAAAACTCCTCTACTTATGCACCCTGAAAGAGTTTCAGTGAACGAAAAAAGTGCCTTAACCAGTAAAACATAGAATTGTAATCTATCTATAGGATGGTAATCTGTTTATATTTGCCTTTGTGGTGGTCTAAGACTAGAAAATGCTAGAGAACTTTCAATGGTTTACTGTCAAAAAAGTAGTTGGTTCACTATCTAAAATTTGGTCCCAACCCCAAAACCAATCATGGAGTAACAAATAAGTGACAAACTATTAGCATCAGCTGGAGTTGAGAGAAACTACCTGCCCTTGAAGTGTCATAATGCATACCAATGATGTCATGTTACATACAACAATATGATCAGTGTTTTTTGGGAAAAGATGAACAGAGTTCACAGAAGCATCACCTCCCTAACAATCCACACAACAAGCAACAATCAGCTATGTGCTGTAGAAGGCAAAATCAAGACATATAGCATGGATGTATTCTATCCCAGGTAAGTCCCATGAGACAATGCAGCTCAATCATGATCATGCAAATTGGATTAAGAAAAAATACCTTCAATGGTGGTGGGGTCCTGAATGTATGTATACAGTCAGTAATCTTCATATCCCAAACCTACTAAGAGGCAAAAAGGAATGTAACCTAATGAAAATGCAGCAGCTTAATGAGTGACTCACCTTGACTGTGCAATCACTGGAGTCAATAACAACACGAGTTCCATCACTAGTGAAGATGGCATCATTCACATAAAATTAATAGCAAGAAAATAACTGTTGTATGGATAGGGGAATGACTAAAGTTAGAAATTCAATGACCACATGAGTAAAATAGAGATAAAGATAATAGTGTTAAAAGGTGTCAAGTGCATTATAGTGGTAAGCAGGGTCACTATAGACAAAATTAACTTGCTATACAAAAGATAAAAAGTCCATTAATTTAATCGAACCTGGCAGTATCGTCAAACGATGCACTTAGCAGCTGGCTTCCATCACAAGAGAACTCGTGACTCCTTGAGAATGTGCATGTTCAATACGACGCAAGCATTGACCAGTCCTTGTACACTAGACCTGAGAAAAATTGCATGTTAACAAAGTTCCTTTCATATGGCAAAGTCAAATTCCAACTTCAATAATTTTTCCATAAGCCCTGACCAGCAATGCAAATTTCACCCGAGCAGGAAAAACACACAAAGCTTAAATACAAAAAGGTGTGCTAAAACATCACCGTTATTCCACATAAATAACAAAATGTTTTCCTCCACCCATAAAGCATTCTCTAAGTCCTTACAATCTGCAAAACAATAAACTCAAATGCATACCAACCACAATCAAACTTAAAGTGTCAGGTCTTAAGAACTTTTCATGACGTTTTTAGGCTCCCCCTATTTCTTTTGAGAAAAATTTACACTTTCTGGTCCCAGTAGAGTTACCAAGTTGTCTCAAGAACTCATTCTTCACAAGATCATTATAAACTAAGGCCTCTATTGTCTCAGAAGGAAGCTTTATGGATAATTTAAACATGCACACCCGTGAAGAGAACTAGAGAAGGTAACAACATTAGATATTATATAGGATATAAAAAAGACAAAATTCAGAGCTATGGCGTAGATGCAAGCATGTAAGGCTATGACTTATTTTGATCCTCCCATCTTCTGCTCCAGATGCAAGCATCTCAGAATCTCGGCTAAAATCAACACAGAGGACAGGATCATCATGCATCATAAAAGGTTCCTGAAAAGATTTTACATTTTCAGCAAAAACTACTAAATCCCAAATCAATTTGAAACAATCAAAGGACACATGGAAATAATCCGTTCTCATGTTCTCCTTTTCATTCTTTCTCTACTCGTGTTTTGGCACATGCATGAGTTTTACTGTGAATCTTTAAAAGCTATATGATGCCAATGGAAATACAATACAGGATTCTGTTTAACACAGAGCACGCGATAACTGGAGCAGCATCAGTTTGGTGCGGGGAAAGACAATGATTCAATTTTGGATGATATATCATGCAGGGATAGACCTTAGATGTTTCTTTTTCAAGATGTTATCGCATAACATTGGACAGATGATAAAATGGATGAGATTTGATCAGGTGAGGCTCGAAATGAGAACTATATAATATCAATAGAAAAGACTATGCCATCCCTTTCCTGTTATCGATAACAATAAAAAAAAAAAAAAGAAGAGCAGACAATAGGTTATAAAAAGAAAATTCACATCTCACATCAGCCTGGTACTGAAGATCCTTTTCTAGCTTTCCACTTGCATAATCCCACACCTAGCAGTGATCAAAAGATGAAATATCACTAAAGACTCATTCACTAATTTTTCATCGTCTGGAAGCGGTTTTCAAAAGCATAACTCGATAAACCCATCAATAGAACATGAGACAAGGTACTGCCCATCTGATGAGAATTTAGCACATTCTGGATGACTTTTTGTTCCAAACTGCAGAACAATGCAACAATTTAAAAACTACAAAATAATACATGCAAACCGGATAAAAATAAATATCACTTTTAGCCTGAATACCACTGAACCCCCCTGTCATTGTTCTTAAAATTCTCGTATCATTCCAAAAGGTCCATGTAATAAATTAGGATTAATGCAGCTACCTTTATGGTATGTGAAAGAGTTGTTGGATACATATCATCTAGATCTTGTTTCATGGCAGCTGTTCCTCGGAATAGATCAAACTGAGTTCCTGGAGGAAGCAACCCTGGATGAGGCAAACAAAATAGCTTCCATCCATTATCTTCAGTGACAGTAAATGGCAAAAAAGTGTATCAAATTTCCCATTGCCCACTCCCATGAGCAGAGATTTTGAGGATCGACCTTAATTTAAAAAGTAAAGCACTCCAAATAAAAGATACGTGCAAAACATATGGGTTAAATTTTAAGAAAAATAATTTTTTTAGAGGCTACACAGATTTCCTTATACATAGTTCGTCCATCCAGGGAAACAAAACGATAAACACTACTGTACTCCACTGGCAGTTATAGAGTTGAAAATTTTTTAATCTTTGCTTTTCGCTGTCTCTAATTGCCTCTACTATTACACCCATAAACACTACTGTTGTAAATCACATTCTAATCCCAAATAACCTCCAGAATCTTTACACTTATAAGCGACAACCACTGACAAAACAGATAGGGGAAGAAGAGGAAACCTTGAGCAATCTCTGCACGGCGTTTCTCCTTTGTTAATTCTTGATATGCCTGTCATGTTTCACACAATTCCCAAGCCTCTGAGAAGACAGTAGAAGAGTACGCTTAAACCCCCAATTATATTATTGACAGGCATGTAAATTCATTAAGAGGGTTTTTATCTCTTATAATGCAAATCAGGAAGAAGAAATTGTTAATGCAATAAGTATGTTCTATATAGAAGAAATGATTTCTTGTTAGTAAAAATACCAAAAGACACCAGTGATTTACTGTGATTCTGGGCAAATGTTACTATACATTGAAGCAGTGTTCTTACTCTTTAACCCTTATAGCAACAACAGTTTTGCTTGCAAATGCAATCGGAGGTACAATTGTTTTTTTTTTTTTTTCAAAAGATGCATTAATGGAGACAAAATAGTTTAGATATATTTCTTTTCCTATAGTGTAATAACTGATTTGCCCTTGAAAGCAAGGAAAATTAGGCTTCGGGCAAGGGATTTTTTTGTCTTTTGCAAGAACAGACAGCTTGTTTACACTCATACCTTGAAGGAGAAAATATAACATGGGCGTAGGGGCTTTTCAATCTTTTTATTTTTATTTTTTAAATAGTAAAATTACGGGATAACCCTTTGACTCCAAAAAAAATTAAGAATTCTTAATTTAATTTTTTGTTTTCTTTATATGTTTGTTGTAACTCTGAAGTGGGGTAGAGGTATTTTAATATTTTAATATGTATAAATTATTATTTTAATTTGAATGTGGTTAAATTATGTTTCATATGTGTTAATAAGTAGGTGTTATCTGTACTTTTTAGTGGCACCTACGATACTCTTATTTGTAATCTAATACCATTATTCAGGGTAGTTTTAATGTGTCTCACTGTTCTTATCATGATGGTAAGATATATGTTTGTTATCATAATTTAGAGGAAGTTTTTCCCTTTTTTTCTTTATCTTTTTAGAAAACCATGATCATCATTGCCAAAAAAAAAAAAAAATATATATATATATATATATAGCTATTTGTTTGTTAAATTAAATTATGTCTCAATTTTTTTTATTGTAATATATTTGATTTTAAATTATTTATTAAACTAATTTTTTTTATTCAATTTCATTTCTTCAAACTTAATTTTTATATAAGATTCAGTTCTCATTCTTTCAATTGCAAAGTATATGGTCTTGAATTATTTATTGAGTTAATTTTTTTTAATTTCATAGCTTTACATTGATTTTTGTATTAGATTTAATTTTTATTCTTTTAATTGTAGTGTGTTTGGTTTTGAATCCTTAATTGAATTAATTTGTTTTTGAATTTCATCACTTGATATTTTATTTTTGTATCAAATATAGTGCTTACTCTTTTAATTATTATTTTTAGTTATTCTTATTTTTTTCTTGATTGAAATTTTTTTTCAATTTTATCCCTTATAATTTGTTTTTATTTTTCATGTCAAATTTGTTCTCTTTCTTTTCAAATCTATATTTTATAAACCACATCTTTTCTATTTTTTTTCAAGTTTATCCCTAATTATTTTAATTGGTTGGGAATTTTATATTATTATTTTTTCAGATTTATCTTTTATGTTGTGATCCAGACTTATGATTTGTTTTACATGTTTTTAAGATTGGACTAGGTTGGCTGTAGTCATTTAAAAAAAATTAAAATTTCATCCATTATCATTAAGTTTGTTGAAAATTGATATATTTTTTTTATTGTTCTTTTGTGAATTTGATTTTGATTTTTCTTTTCAATTTTGTTATTCAATTCAATATTTGATAATATTTAATGTTTGGCCATCAATATTTTGATTTTTAATTTTGATTATTCATTATTTTATCAAATTTTAATTTGTTTTAAATTTCATCTTTAGATCCATAATCTTGATTTTATTTTTATTTTTTAAAATACATTGTCCTCATTCTCTAGGTTTTTATTTTTTATTTTGGATTCATTTGATAATTTGATTTTTTTTAATTTTACTACTCAATTCAAAATTTTTGTTTATCTTGTTAATATATTTTTTATTCCAGATGAGGCCTTTATTCTCTTAATTGTTTTTTATCCTTTAATTTTTTTTATTTTTTTATTCTATATTTTATTTATTAGGATTTGATTTTTTTGATTTTTTCTATTGTTTATAAGCCCTACTTAGGATTCAATCTAGGATAATTATTAAGTCCCAGGCCAAAGTGGGTTGACTCAAGTAAACTCAAGTCAACCAAGTCCTTTAGTGTTATAAAAATGACAAAATGATATCATTTTAAAAAAAGAATAAAGAAAAATAGTCAACAAGTTTGACTCTATTTTGATTGGATTTTCCACTAATTAACTAAAATATAGTTCAACTTAGATTTTTAGTTGTCTTACACATGATTAATGCTCCCTAAATTTCTTTTCATGATAATTGTTTTCTTTAGTTTTCTCATCAATTAGTTTTTCCCTATGTTATGATTTAGGAGGTTTATCTGGGTGGCCTATGTTTTTTTTATCATTTTTTATTTTATTCTTTAAAATTCAATTCTTTTTACAACTTGATTAGCACTTAAAAGTGTATTTTTATCAAGGTGTTATATCATTATTTTTCACTTGAAGTATCAATAACTCTTTAAATAAAACATGTGTTATAATAACAAGTATGATACCATAAGATACCTTTAATTTATTATAAATATTCATCCTAAATGCAGGCTTATCATATAAATGAAAGGATTGATTGATAAGTTGAAGTAGTGAAATTGAAAGGACAAAGAAAGGGCTAAACTTAAAAAAGAGATGCTGGTGCAGTCCAAACTAAAATATTATTCGATAATTGGATCATATCTAGAGTTATAGATCTCGAATTTAGATCTGTTTTATATGGATAAAAATATGAGACATGAGCCTAAAACTTTTATGGAAAAGAAAGACTCAATTCTGCTGCTTGGAAGTCCAAATTTTAACAACAACATAGAAGTTCGAATATGTCCTGCAACCCAAACACTATTTAGTGTTCAGCTCATATCTCGAGTTCTAGAAATCCAAATGACCTCAATTGTTTTTTTTCTAGAAAACTGAGACAATTTCCTACAACTTTCATGAGTAAAGTTAATTCAAATTCTGATATTATCAATGATGTTTTTGATAGACAAAAAAATAAGGATTGTCATCAAGTCAAGAGATGGCCACTCACCCATCAATTAGTCATCAAATCAATAGTTTCTAATTTTGGCTTATAAAATAAAGCATTTTCTATATATTTAGGCATCTTGGTTTATAGATCAAGATCATACTTTTGCTTTCTGTCTTTATATTTTTATAATGCTTAAGTTTTGCTTTCATTAATATATTTTTTATGCCTTTCATTTTCTTTTCTTTACTTAGTTAACTTTTATCTTATTTATGTTATTATCTTGTTTATTTATGTTTCTCTCTTTCATTATGTTTAATTAAGTTTATTATGTCAATGTGAGAATGTTACACTAATGGTGTAAGAATAAGTATAATGTAAACTTAACATGGACTTTAATGTTTAATACTAACATATTTTGTATTTATTATCTTGTTTATGTTTCTCTCTTTCATTATGTTTAATTAAGTTTATTATGTCAATGTGAAAATGTTACACTATGGTGTAAGAATAAGTATAATGTAAAATTAACATGGACTTTAATGTTTAATACTAACATATTTTGTATTTATTATCTTGTTTACTCTTAATACTTTACTTGTTAAATGGTTAATCTAAATTTATGCTGTATAACACTTGGTATAACAAATACTTGTCGCTTTCATAGCTCAACCGTATGATGTAACTGACACTTGTGTTATGAAAGAAATATGATTTATTGTTAACATACGTTATAATAAAAAAAACCGGACAACATTTACAATTATTAATATTATTCAAATAAGATAATTAATGTAATCATGTTAACTATTTATAATCCGATTGAAATCTTCTTTGTGTATGGTTTTCAATTGAATAATAAGAGTTTATACTATACTTGTTTGAAATACCATTAATAGATTCTCTAACCATGATATTTGTTGTTATCATTGTTTAATTATTATATTAATCTTCCATCTCAAAGTTCTCATCAACTTCTTATTCTTCTTCTTCATTATTATTATTAATATTATTCTTGTTGTTGTTGTATTGTTGTTATTTATAATTTATACAATTAACTTCCATGTGATTCAACCCGGTCTTGCAGAATTATTTATTATTTAGATATTCTTGTACTTAAGAGAAAAGATCAATTTTTTAGTTGTGTCACAACTAAACCCTTTTTTTTTTAACCTTATATTAAGTAATCATATCTACTTGGTTCTGCTCGTGGATTTTGATAAACTCACTTAGTTTTGATAGTACTTTGTTTTTAAATTTTCTTGATTTCATCATTTTATATTTTTTTTTAACTCTGTTTCTATAATATAAAGTCATGTATTTTTTTCAATTTTTAAAATCCAATAATATAATACTTGGACATCATTTTTTTATGCTGTAAAAAAAATATTAACCGATCCACAGCAAAACATAGATCATTTATCTAAGTATAATCACCTAGTTGAAAAAGAAGTAGGGTAAGGTTAGTTTCGAAAAAAGTATTTTTGAAAAAATTGAATTATTTAATTTATTTTAAATTCATATATTTTTAGATTATTTTGATGTGTTGATATCAAAAATAATTTTTAAAAAATAAAAAATATTATTTTAATAAATTTTTAAATAAAAAATATTTTTAAAAAAACACAACTATATTTTTAAATATTAATAAACTGGCCAACCGGCCTTTTATCCACGAATCTTTTTTCGTTCGGGGTATAGTTGTGGGCATGCTACGAGGAAATGTGTCTGTCTCTCCATGTCTGTGTCTGAAACCCGAACAACGATCAAGCTCAAGCCCATCACTCTTTTAGTCCGGAAATTGCAATGAAATAAGTTGCCTTGTGTCTTGTAGCAGCTCAATATTCTTCTGGGCTGCAATGTCATGTGGTCAGGTAACCATGAGTCCACCACCACATGTTATCATGTTTCCGTTCAGGCTCAACATTCTTCTTCCTTGGGCATTTTTTGAGCCGCCTAGCTACGCTGAGGGACTTTCGAATCAGAGTTTTCTTGAAACCCAAAAAAAATAAAATAAATTGTTATTAAACTTCATTAAATAGATGTATCTTCAAACTTTTTAATTCAATTTTTTATCTGGTCTACATTCAACATTAAATTATATAAAGTTATTTTAATATAACCTAATTAACTTCACATAACTAAAAAAATAATTAAGATTTGATTTTTTAAAAAAAAATTAAAATAATATTTTTTTAATATTAAAATATCAATACATTAAATTGACCTGAGTTTCAATGTTTAATCTATCAAATTCATATTTGAGTACTTGATTGGGCTTAACAATTTTGTTTTTTTTAAAAAAACTATTTTTTACTTAATTATGTAAGAGTAAAAATAAATATTTGTAAAATTAATCATAAACCAAACATTATAATATCTATTTGAGATTGTTATAATTTTATAGAAAATAATCAAAAATAAATTATGAAAACAAACTAATATATAGTAGTTAGCTCCTCTAGACATTACTTAGGAACTTGTTTCAGACAATTTGCTTGACAGAACACAGAATCAATGCCACAGTTTGCATCAAACAGCTAGCTTCGTTACATCTTATGCCACACTGTCCCCTGAATTCTAGCATAAGAGAGATGTGAATGCATGACGATGGTTTTCTGAACTTGATTTGCACTTAAAGGGGCTTAGGATCTCTAAAGGATCCCTCAATTGATGGCTAAAATTAAGATTTTAGCTTCCTCTCTTTGGAAATAAAGTAATTTATATCACATGGGTAAGGGTTACATGCCACACAATCCAAGGGCTTAAGTATCCAAAACCCTAATTTAAATGTCAAATATCACATATAAATTAATCAATCAAGAAGATGGTTCGGCTAGCTGTTTCCAATGTGCCTATAGCATATATTACAATAATATTGGTCTCATGCTCTCAAGATCATGATCATCATAAGATTAAAAAATAAAAAAAAGAGGCTTGGTTTGCACTCCTTTGGGAAGAAGCTTCCTTGGTTGAAGGCATTGTGATATTAACTGGTCCAGCTAGTTCAAGTAGTTCTTTCTTTAGCAAAAGCCTAGGCAATAGGCACTGTGGTTGGTGGTGAGAAGCAGGAACCCCACGCATGATCATTAGGGCTCCCGAGCTCTATGGAGTTTGAAAATTTCATAAATCAATACATGTCTAGCACTAGAGATCAATTAGTCTCTCTCTCTCTCTCTCTCTCTCTCTCCCTCTCCCTCTCCATATATATATATATATATATATATATATAGTGTCATGAGCATAATTTTTTTTTATATATCATAAGCTATTAATACTTAGCTCCATAATATGGAGAAATTCTGAATTCAAATAGCTTATGAATTTCTAATTCTTATGATAGTTAAGATTGCCTTTGGTTAATTTTTAAAACATAAATGAAAACTATAAAATAAACAAAAATATATTAAGTTAAAAAGATAAAGATGGAGACGGAAACATGAAATAAATATATCTTTAGAATATTTTTTAAGTGAAATTTTGTTATTTCAAAATAAAAGATAGAGGAGCATGTCTCATTCTCTTCACAGTTTTATTTATTTATTTATTTTGAGACAGTATATTAGTGCATCGATCAAGCATCATTCTTGTTCAGAAAACAAATCTCATAAATGCAAAACACAAACCCAAAATCTAGATTATTGGTTTGGTAAGAACCCTCGTGTCTATCAACTTATTCAAAAATCAAATTATTAATTTAAACTAAAATCTAAAAATTATTTTTTTATTAAATTAAAAACAAAGAAACCGGTGGCAGTGTCGATCAAAGCTGTCCATGTAGAAGACGCCGTGAACCGGTGAACTGGCTGCATAGACGGCTTACGTAGGGTGGTGTAAGATGCTTATGCAAGTGTCTCTCGCGTGCCATATCAATTGACATTGCAGGCGAAGACAACTAAACACTGAGATATTAATTTAAACTAGAGAGAACACCCCATTTTAATCGTAATTAGTACTTTGATCATACCCCACTTTTTGATTAGATTAGATTAATTATTGAAAGAAATGTTCGTCATCAGCGAAGAAAGTGGCATCCTATTGTTGAGTGACGGATTTTTATACTATGGGCAGTGATGATAAAAAATTGCGGTGGTGGGTGCACATGGACATGGATGCTTGTAAATCTTTTGATTAGTGTTTTTGGAAAGACAAAAACAATGTATAGTAATGCTCAGAGAATCCCAGTTCAATTTGCTCTCTTGTGGGGAGGAGGGAGTGTCATGCAGGAACGTGGGGCAAGTGTTGTCTGGAGCCAATCAAATGAATGATTCATCCATAACTATTGTTACTACTAGTTCGCTTGGCTTTAGCTAGGGTTTCCATAGGATATTGGACCACCCCACAGGAGAGAATCAAAGATTAAGGAGAGAATCCCAGTTAGCAAGTTCTTATATATTGCTTGACAATTAAAGCCCATGAAAATAGATCACAGGAAGGAAAGTAGGAGACATAGAAAAATGGGATCAACGAGGACCACCAAACTAAGACACCCCAACTTGGAAATCTTACATTAGGTTAATAATCTTGTAGATACATACAATTCAATTTCCCTATACAAAACTTATATATATTTATCTATATAGGCCACCAACCATAGCCCTATTCTTCTATTCCCATCTTCATGTGGGATTTTTGTTTGTTTGATGAGATGCATGTGGCATATTTATTAGGCTTGGACATTAAGTGGATTTTATATAACATTAAATTCCCAGTATTTTTCATGGTGTAGGTATATAGCTGCGAGGTTGTACTTTGGCGTGAGCATACATCATGTACATGTGCCACCCGGAAAGAGAGAGGACATAATCAAGCTTTCCTGAAATATTAATGGAAGCCAAGAATGTGTAAGAATGAGGATGGATATCATGAAATATAGTTAGAATTAAAATACTGAGAAGATATGTAGTTGGCAACAAGCAATGGTCTTTCGAAGGAGTCCAAAGCCAAGAAATCCAAGTGCTCTTAGTGATAGAGCGGGAGAGAGATTTGTTGCTAGGCATAGAAGATTCTCAAAATGTCCCATCAAATAGAAGAGGGTCGGTGATATCCTTGATGATCATTGGCCCATTGAATGATTCAATTCATCACATACTAATTAAAAAAAAAAAGCCACCTCTCCTCCCTCCACCACATCAACATCCCATCTCACAATTACTTTCCTTTAATTTACATGTAAGAATGAGAGATAGATAGAAATTACATATAGCTACATGTACACTAATGAGATTGTTTTTTTAAAATCTTTTTAAAATGGTTTCTTATGGGAAAAAAATATAAAATTGATGGCTTTTTAAATGGTTTTGATGTATTAATATAAAAAATAAAAATTTAAAAATATATTACTTTAATATATTTTCAATTTAAAAACACTTTTAAAAATCATTATACATCACTTTATTAAATACCCATGAAAAGGCATATCTTTAAAATTTCTAACATAAGAACAAAAACCTTGGATTATAGCTCAAAGCTCTCATCTATCGGTCATCACTTCAATACGTCTCATCAAACATGACTATATATGCATGTTTAATCAGCACCATCACACCCAACTTCATAAAAGAAACCTTACTTTTATGCAAGAAACAAAAGGTATGTTATTTGACCTTTTTGTGACCAAATCTTCCAACTTTATTACAAAACAACACACCAAACTATATTAAAGAAAAAACATCTTGAGTTTAGACTCTGATTATATACATAAAACTAATCTTATAAATCTTTCCGACATAAAACGTTAGACCCTAGTTTAGATACGCTTCTAAATCTCATGCATGATAATCACCTTTTTGAAGTTTAATTATGGTTAAAAATCATGAGTGACATTTATTCAAACCTTAATTAATTAATCTCTTTGGATCTGTAAATTATTTGCGTACATATAGCTAGCTAGACTAGCTTCAAATTTGTACATCATGGAAAGTGCTTGGAACATGTTACACTCGTTTAGTGGGAGATAAAGTGGATTCTGAAATGGAGGAAAGGCAAAGATAAATCACAACCCCAATAGCAAGCCAATGCTACATATATATTGCCATATAAGTCAACCAATCTTTGACTTTGAATGGATTTAGTGGGTCTAGATTTCTTTTCCGTTTGGGTAATGGGATTGGACCCGATTTTTAAAATGTTTTTTTAATATTATTTTATAATTTTGATATATTGATGTGGAGAGAAATTTATGTGCATTTTTTTTAATTGAAAAACACCTTTTGCATTTCCATAACACACATTTGTGTATCCATGTATTTATTTTTAATTCTTTAAGAAACAATTTAGTGGCCTATTTAAAATTTGATTAAAAAACTTAGTTTTGATATAAAAATTATCTTGAGTATTAATTAAAAATTAATTTTGATTCTTCAAAACTAGAGGGATTAAGAAGGGCGCGGCTATCAATTTATCATCAACCACTTAAAAAAAAAACCCAAAAAATTTAACTCATCAGTGATGCAAGCTATTTGGTCAGTAACAAAGGGAGCAAATTAAACAAGAAATTAAAAAAAAAAAAGAGTATCGATCCATCATCCAAAATTTTGATTTATGGCTGATGTTTGATCATTCTTGTGTTGAGTAGCTAAGGATATTAAAGCCAGAAAATTGAAATAAGAATAATAACGATATATATTGCTTCCATGAATAATTACAATAGGCACATCTTTATATATCAATTTGTTTTATTGAAATGATAACGATGATACAGGATAATGTAAGCTAGCTTGCTAGCTAGCCTGGCACTTGTACTTCCCTTCAAGAACACCATGGGGCGAACTTAGGTTTTAAGCTTTGTCTACCTACCTTCTTGTAGCTATAACATTAATTAATCATCATATAATTAATAGGTAGTATGTTTTTTTACTTTTTTATTTTATTTTTTTTAGTTATGAAGAAGAGGTTCGAATTAATTTGAACTCTCTTGAAAGAAATGGTGCTTTCATCAAAAGATTCTTTCTGCCATTATATATATATATATATACTCGTCAATTGGATGAGTGGATATATATCCCATTCATTGAGTATAGAAGGATGGGTATTTGATAAAATAAAACGTATTTGTACGATATATATCATGAATTTCCATAATCCCTTGTGTTCATGTCTTTAATTTCCTTTTATTTTCCCATTTTGCAAGGCATTCATTATATATACTTTTGTGTGTACGTACGTGTCTTGAAATTTAAATTCAGATCGGTAGAACGTGGGTCTTCAATTTTGTAAATTCAAATCCTATTCCATTCTCGTCGAGAAATATATTGAAGTTCTTGGATTATTAAATGAAATTGTCTTACTTATTGAGAAAACTGTATTTATTAGGACTCAAACATTGTTTAATTAAGAAAGTTATGAGCACAAAGAGATTTGGCCGGGACACACTCTCAATCTAGGATTTCTTTGCAAATCTTTTTGTTGACAAATTACACTTTTAATTAATTCTTTATGATTATCAATTAAAGAAAAGATTATAAAAATAATCTTATTAGAAAGGAAAAATTAAAATAAATACAATTTCAATGGCTTGATTCATGGGATTCCTAAAAATATTTCTCAAAAAAATAAACCCTTTTATTTTTTTCCAAATCAATTCTTCTTTCTTCTATATGCGTTTCTGCTTCTCTTGTAACAAAATCAGCACTCCTATATACCATCCATTTATTTTTCATGGAAACTCTTTTTCTAACGTTCGGGTCTCGTAAAACCCTTGGTTGTATTCCATGTCCATCTTGCTTTGGAACTATATATTACTCTAAACCCTTGTTTACAAAGAAAACCCTAATTCAAGGGCATCCATGTTCTGGAATGAAGTGTGTTCCAACGATCATGGCATCCATAACCAGAGGTATTTGCTGCTACCCTTTTTCTTTTCTTAATTTTTTCTACTAAATGGTTAGATTTCATATGTTTATTGGCTGCTACCATCTCTTTATATATATATATTTATAATTTAACCACAGAGAATGCACCTAGAGTGATAATTCATTTCTAGTGGCAATGTATTTCCTTTAGCATTGAAAAAGAAAAAGAAAAAGAAAAAGTTGACGGCTTGTATGTTTAATGCAATTTAAATCACATATTCCATTGAATTAATAACGCCAAATAGTTATATTATAAATGGATCCAGAGAATTATTGACCTGGTTTTTGATTAGCTGACATCATTGCATCTAATTGAATCAATCAATTCGACTAATTTTGGATTTAGTGCTTGGCATGTTTCAGTAATTAAGAGCTAACTCTTGCAGAAACCGACATTGTCAATTAATGCTTATTTTGATTATGTATATTCTTCATATTAATTAGGTGTCACCAATATTAGAGTTTGCACTTTGGATTTGAGTGTTATATATACTATAGTCCTTTATTGGAAGCAATTCTAACTATATCTTGATCCTACTTATATTGTAAAACTCTTGACCCGGTTGACATAGAGCTTGGACTAGTCTAGGTATACATATATATAAAAAGAAATTAACTCTATTTAACTCTATAAAAAATTTAAGTTGGCTCGTAATTTGATTAAAAAATTTAACCTAAATCAATGCAAGTTAACCCCAAACCTATAACTAAATAAAGTTTAAAAACTAAATTCCTACTAGAATCACCACACAACAATTCAAATTTTATCAACTATGTTTGGCTAAAAATTGTGATCATTCCCTTTTGTTCTCTTTTGGGTGGGAATGAGGGCGGGGAGAGACTGTAGAAAGCTAACCATATGCGCAAGAGACAAGCACATCACAATGAGAGGTGCTCATCATTGCCTTCGAAACGTTTCTTAATGAAAAAGAAATGAAAAGAAAATACAAAAGAGTCTCACTAATCAAGCGTTTCGAAACGTATTGCCGAGAAATGCGGCTACTTGCCGCCTCTTTACTTCCCCATCACTTATTATTAGTTTTTATATATAAAATAAAAAGACTTTACTGCAAAGTCTCCTTTCATTTCCTTGCTTTAATTGAGACAATAGCAAGAGTACAAAACCAAAATCATCCTACACTAACTGATAATAACAATACTATAACATTAGAATCATTTGTTAGGTAGTCTAATGCTAAAAATTTATAATTAAATTTTTTTTTATACTTTCAAGTTTGAATTCTATTGTTAGGATAAGTAAAATTAATTAAAATATGATCTACACATTTATATTAATAAAAAAATATTATAAAATTAGGTATATAAATTTGACCTAGAACTAATCTTCCAATATTATTTTTGAATTAAGTTATCTTAGACATTAACAAAGATTAAATGACTGTACTTTTCAAAAGTATTTTTGAATTGAAAATATTTTTTTATTTTTGATATTAGTATATTTACAAAATTTAAAAAGTACTAATTTTATATATTTTCATATTAAAAGTGGTTTAAAAAGCATTTTAAAAAACATGATGCAATACAAAAACAAACTCTCATTAAAATTTTACTTTATGTTTTTTAAAAATTGTGGTTCGAAAAAATCAAGAATAAAATTAAATTTTTTTAATCATTTAACTTATTCTCTAAAGTCACTAACTTTACACTAAAGAGATTAAATTCATCACATTATGATCAAAGATATATTATTTGCATTAAAACGGCATATAAATATTCACAAGAAACATGTATCTCGTTAGCCATGTATTAATTTGTTTGGTAATGTTACGCACTACAGGGCACCTACCTTACTTTTCGCGAATAAAAATCATATGTTTGATGGGTGCGTGCAGCTTGCGGTGCCAAGCCATGCCGTAGACTTGTACATTCAAACTATATTAACTACGAGATAAATTTATACCAAAAAAAAAAAAAAAACTTTAAGATAAATCAGCACCTAGCTAGCTAGCTAGTTCAATATCTTTATTCTCACTTGAACTTAAAAAAACACGCACCCAAACCCCCTCTCCCTCTCTCTCATTCTTGCGTGGAGAGAAGAACCCTTTATGTATGAAAAGTCAGCGACTCTGTTGATCATTCTCTCCCTCTCCTCTCTCTATCTCTCTCTCTGTTTTTTTTTTTTTAAATTAAATCCTTTTTTGTTTGTTCTTCAAATCAAGAAGAAGCACTACAACAAAGAAACACCCGGTTCAGTTTCAAGCTTCAAAAACCTATCTTGTTTTCTTGCTTGCTTTCATGTCTTAACCAAAAGCCTTGATCCTTGTAGCTAAACTAGATTTTGCATGTTTTGTTTTGTTTTATGTTTTTAACGTTTTGTGTGGTGTAAGAAACACAATCCCACACCAAACAATACTGTTCTCTAGCTATCCCTCTTCATAAATGACCCTTTACCATCGTTCTTCTCTTATTCTTTGATTCCACGCTAGTATATGCAGGTTTTTTGGCCTCAAAATGGATAATTATCAAGGTGATTTAACAGATATTCTTCGAGCTAGTGGTGGAGCTTTAGGCCAAGCAGATGTTCCTGTTTCAAACTGGGAATTCCCTTTTGATCCATCATCCACTATGGGAGAGAGTAGAGGTAATCTTTTTGGTGATCCTTTTTGCAACATGAGAGATCCCCTTCTTCATGAGCTTAACGTTGCTGCTGGTTCAAGCTATTTTAGCAGCCAAAATTCAGCAGATCATGTGTTGGGTGCCACTAGTGTTGATCATGATCACACTAGTAGTTTTGTTGGTGCAAATAATGCTATTACTAGTTCTAGTAGCAGTATTCTTGCTCATCAAAGAGTGTTTGAAGATCACGAGATCCATAAGGCTGCTACTCCTCCTCCTGCTCCTTGCAATATATTTTCAAGAATTCAGATCTCACCAAATAATCCACCAAAGCTGCCTGTTTCGCCGTGTAATTCTCCGGTTATAGCTACCGGTTCTTCGCCGAGAGGGTTTAAGCCTTCTGCTATGGTTTCAAGTGATATAATTAATGTTAATAACTCAAAAGGTTGCTTGATGGAGAACACTGGACAAGTGCAGATCTCATCTCCAAGGAACATGGGGATCAAGAGAAGGTAAGTGATTCTTAAAGTTAGTTGTGTCACTTGTTTCTATGAATTTAATACAGTTGAATTTTGATTTCTATGCAACTTTTAGTGTAAGCTATTTTTTTTTTTATAATAATCTTGACTTCATTAATTGAAGTTGATAATGATAATAAATAGTATAATCATAGGAGTGGTGATGAACAGGATCTATGGAATCTAGGGTTTTGACGTAAAGTATATGTACTAGCTAGTCTTTTGATTGATTACATGGATAGGTTCTTGATAGGGGTGGCAAACACCTTCACTTTTCAGATGAGATTGTTCACTGACTGTCTACATTACACAAAATCTTTGATGGGGTTTAATCAAGTAACCTGAAAAGGTAGCCTAACTGGTGTCATAATAGCATTCACAGACATAGCTTTCGTGCTAGTAGTTATCTCAAGCAACTTTTCATTTATTTATTTGCTTATATTCCTCAACTGATCACCTGAAAAGATAGCTATATATGTGCTTGAATGATTTGTAGTCGGTTGTCTTTAGGGATTTGCCATCCCTTTCAAGCTTCTTATAGACGGAAAAAAAAAAAACTCAAATTGATGCATCCATTCCTGCCCCAGAATGGAAATTGAATCATTCTTGCACAATACTTTAAAGTTGATAAAATCGTTGATATTTGTTTATTGCCTCTTCATCATCATTTTCAGTGAATTCTTCTATCTTGAGCCTTGGATTTTGGAAAGGTAAGGAAAGACCAAGATTTTTGTATTGTTATTTCAGGAAGAGTCAGGCAAAGAAGGTGGTTTGTATTCCAGCACCAGCAGCTGCAAACAGTAGGCCTGGTGGAGAAGTAGTTCCATCTGACTTATGGGCATGGAGAAAATATGGACAAAAACCCATCAAGGGTTCTCCTTATCCAAGGTAAGAAAATTTGTTTTTCTTGTCACTCTAGATACATGGTAACTATATATAAAGTTCTCAGATTACAAAGAACAAAGAGCTGGACTTCGTATTATTCTTTTTCTCTGACAAATTATATCATTGCCTGAAAAAGAAAATTGTTTCTTGATTTATTTCTTTTTGTTTTTCTTTCACCCTCTTGGACATGAAATGTAATAAATTGTTGCAAAGTAATGTCCTGAAAAAGTTCTGTTGAACCCAAGTAAAGTTCCCCTAGACACTGAGTTCAAACAGCTTGTTTTTTGGTACGTAAACAGCTTTTTTAACATTGATTTACTGGTTGTAACTTACAGTATTGATAAATGGATGCGCTATTGTTCTTGGAGCTCAACAGGTTCAAATAGTTTCCACTTTCCAATGTATTTGCATGCTTGAATCGTTAGCAGGAATTACTTCCAAAATACTGAGTTTTTTTTTTAAGCATAGATTCACCATGACTGGCTCAATATTTGATTTAAGTAATTATTATAATAAAAATGGACTGTAAATATTTGGCTGAAAAATTGCATTGAATGTTAAACCATGTCTTTCCACACATCTAGGGGTTACTATAGATGCAGCAGCTCTAAGGGTTGCTCAGCAAGGAAACAAGTAGAGCGGAGCCGAACTGATCCTAACATGTTGGTGATCACCTACACTTCTGAGCACAACCATCCATGGCCAACTCAGAGAAATGCACTAGCTGGCTCAACAAGGTCCCAGCCACTAAAGAGCACAGCAGCTTCAAAGAGCCCCACAGGTTCTCAATCACAAAAAAGAGGAAATACAAAAGAAGAACAGAAGGAGAGCAGCAATGATACATTGTCTCCTGCCAATATTATTGGTGGTAGGTCAACAGCAAGTGCATCTGTCAAAGAGGAGTTTGATGACATTGACAAGCAAATGGAGATGGATGATACTGATTTCAGCGAAGGGTTTTCTCACAGTTACAAGCCATCAATGCCAAATCAATCTGATCAAGACTTCTTTGCTGAACTGGGAGAAATAGATGCTGACCCTCTTGACCTCTTGTTTACACAAGAATTCAATGGAGATGAGCTGAAAGAAAGTAAGGACTTGGATCCATTCAGTATCTTTGATTGGTCTGGGGACCCAAACACTACATTTGGAGAAGCAAAGAAGGGTTTATAACAAGACCTTGAAACAACAATGCCATTTCCCATCTAAAAACATAGTCTGTTGTTGAGTATTTGTGGCACTACAATGCATTCAAGGTCCTGCTATAAACCTTTGTCATTCAGCTTTGAGATTTCATGTGGGGAGGAGATTTTTTCTTTCTTTCCTACTTTCTTCTTCCTTTGTTTCTTGTTATTTACCAGAACAGCCAGGAAAATTAGCTAGGGAAAGAGAGAGTAAAAAGACAGTGCTGCTGGTCGATTGGGAGCAGACCTAATGAGTCCCGCACTCCTTTTGGAATATTGGTGGATGGGACAGAAAGCTGAGGAACAGAAGTTTCAACAGTTAAAATAAGTACATCCATCAGACATGACTGGAAAGCTCAATGAAGAGATTTATACAAGATGGGACTTACCATTTCATCTTTTGAAGCGGAGAAAATCTAAATGAAGAGATTTATACAAGATGGGACTTGCCATTTCATCTTTTGAAGCGGAGAAAATCACTCAAGAACAGCCCTCCACCCTCTCCCCCTCCCTCCCTCCCTCCATTTGGTGATACCATGTGGGCATTCTTTAAAGTAAAAAAAAACACTACTGCGTGCATAAAATGGAAGAAGTGAAGAAGATGACAAGAGTATATACAAGGGTTTGGATTAAAAAAATCAGAAAAGCTTGACTTTTCTTTTCAGTCTTGATCTCTAGGATTGTGTGTATACAGAGAGAGATATCATTAATGCTTTGGGTTCCTCAGCTTTCTGTTTCTTTTATTATTCATCTAATACAGTGCTGCTTTTATTTTTTATTCTTGACTTCAAGTGTTAGTTATCAAAGGATTGTTTAAGGAAGAAAAACAAATTTTCTTGCAATTTTTTTTAAATAACACACCTGCCGTATGATCTTCTTTTCAAAATCATTTCTATTAAAATATTGAGATAACCAGCAAAACGAGGTTGGCATTGAATCTTTTGCATGTGAATTGCCAGCCACATGGAGGTGGACATTTACTCTATATATATATATATATATATATGTCAGAGGATTATTTTTCATTAGTAATAAATTCTTCATTCTAATAATTTAACCTTAACATTTTTCTTGATTTTTATATATATATATATATATGTCAGAGGATTATTTTTCATTAGTAATAAATTCTTCATTCTAATAATTTAACCTTAACATTTTTCTTGATTTGTTTTTTTTTATTATCTATAATTTAAAATTAAACTAAATAATAAATGACTTAATATGATATAATTAATTTAACTAATTTAAGATAATTCGAATTATTAGTAAAAAATATAGTTGATTATCTTTAAAAACACTAAGAATATCTTTTTTTAATATTAAAATGACAATATATTAGATTAATCTCAATTTTATAATTTAACTTGCTAAATATATAATTTAAGTCTTGGATTTCATTGAGTTAAAGAATTTTATTTAAAAAAAATTATTTTTAATAATTATATGATAATAAAATATTTATTTGAAACTAAGAAAGCAAACCAAAATAATTTTTAAAAACAAATTCAAAATCAAGAAAAAATAATAAAAAGAAAAAAAGAAGTGGGAAATGCAACAAAAAAGAAAAGAAAAAGAGAACGTCTCTTTCACTCTTAATATAAATAGTGAAGGAGGTGGGCTGCACTCTAAGGTTATTTTTAAATAAAAAAATTGAAATTAATATTTTTAGCCAGTAAAATAAAGAATCTTTTAAAAATTTTCTCCATATATATCGAATTATCCGTTGTGTTTTCAGTCGTTATGCTTAGTCTTTCTTTTCTCCATCATTTTACTTATTTCTATCTTTCATTAATTAAGCAACTTAATTTTACGTAATGAGATTAAATCTATTTTTTTTATATATATAATAAGAACAGAAAAATCCTGATAATTTTCCCTAAGACTTCCAGCCATTATTTGAGTTACTTCTGACTGTAATTAATTAAGCTACTGTTTTTGGGACAAGTGATGTATCTTTCATGAACATAAAGCCTGCTAGTCCTCTAGCTAGCTACAATCCTCATGGAGAAAATGAAGTTCGTGATATGACCACATTACATTCAGCTCTCAAATTTCTGCATATGTCTGTAGCTTTACTGCTTCAAACTACCCCCATCAAGTCACAGCCTCCTGCTTCGCACTGAAATAGTTTCTCGGAGTGAAACATTAAATTATGAGTGTATTTATTTTTAAAATAATTATTACTTTAAAAGTTTTTAAATTTATAAATTTAATAAAAGAGTAGGTGATGAAAGTTAAATTATGTAAAAGAGAAGGTCAAAATTATACTATATAAATGGACGAACGGAGTACTAATTAACTTGGAATCTTTAAGATTGTAAAAATTATATTTTTTTTATATATTACCAAATCAAAACCATTTTAAAAAACACATAAAAAAACATTTTAAAAACATATTATAATAAAAAACAAACACTCTCCAATTAAATTTATTTAAATTAGCTTAGATAACGGTTAAATTGTGTGTTCCATCCTACAACACCTGTCCAAACATGCCATCGTTACATTGGAAACTACATGACTCTATTAATCATGGAAGCAACTTTTACCCAATTTATCACCAAATGCCAAATAGTGACTCTAAGTTCTGTCAAATCCATCACCTTTAACGAAGTTTTCATATCCTTTCAAATGAAGTCACTTCATGGAGAAAAGAACAGTCTAAAGTTCCATAGAATGGTTCTTTTTCTCGTTCTTGATTTGGATTGGGGTGAGAGTCATTATGCTTTTGAAGGAAAATTAGGTGCAATTGGGCTTATGGGACTACTGTGCTAATGATTTTGAAAAGGAAGGATGAAATGGAGTTCATTGATTACACGGAGAAAAAGGATTGATATAGTGGTAATGGGTGTTTCTTAATTTATTTTTATTTAAAATTATATTAAAATAATATATATATTTAATTTTTTAAAATTTATTTTTAATATTAGTATATAAAAAAATTTTAAAATATAAAATAATACTTTTTTACAATAATACTTTTCAACTGCAAAACCAATCAGGATACATATGCTCTTTTAAAAAGTGCTTTGATGGTAAGTCTTTCGCATGCTTTTAATCTTCTTTATCTCAAATCTTAAAAGAAACATGCACATTAAACATCATGTGATGTTTTTTTTTTTCTAGGTTTTTGGTCAAAATATTACTCATAACTGCAATGTTCGCATCATGTCATTAGCATAAATCTTTTCCTTTTAGTTTTTCAATTTCGATCAACTCTAAAATATGATTCATTTGCCGGCATAAGTTGTCTTTTATGAAAGATATGAGCTAGATCATGATCAAAGTTAATAACAATGATAGAGAAGAAGAAAAACCCAACAAAAGTGCTGTTGTTTGTTATTTATTATTCTTATAAAAAAATCATTATGTAATTTTAGTAAAAAAACAAAAACAGTAAGAATTTACCTGGGATATATGAGATATCACATCA
This sequence comes from Populus euphratica, assembly GCF_000495115.2. Classification (NCBI taxonomy): domain Eukaryota; kingdom Viridiplantae; phylum Streptophyta; class Magnoliopsida; order Malpighiales; family Salicaceae; genus Populus; species Populus euphratica. Next base: position 13,763 of record NW_011500186.1, on the reverse strand, counting down.
TCAAAATTAATAATAATGATAAAGATAAAGAAAACCCCAACAAAAGGGTTGATTTGTTATGCATTATTATTTGAGAAATTAATGGAGTAATTATTAAGGTAGATCATGATCAAAATCAATAACAATGATAAAGAAGAAGAAGATTTGTTATATATTATTCTTTTAAAAAAATCGAAGAACAAACAAATTTCCAATTGCCATGACTAAGCAATAATCGAATCTTGGTACTATTATAAGTTATTAAGTATTGCTATCATGATCTTACTCAGGAAATAAAATAATAATAATAATACATATTTGATATCAAGAAAATATCCTTGAGTCCCTTTCAAGCTGTTCTATATCTATATAAATATTATTAAAATATAATGTCATCATGTAGCTCAATCTGTACTCATCCACAACAAGCAGAAAAAAGATATGTTTATTTATTAGTTTTAATACCCCTCGTGAGATCTTGATTTCAGTTCATGCTATTCCTTACAATTTTATGTTAATTTTCTTAGGGTTTTCTTAGCTCATTACCACGTACGAACAAGATTTTGGCTATAGTGGGCAGAAAGTGATGATCATCAGAACAGAGTTAAGCACAATAAGTATATAGTTGTTCTCGTCAAAGATTTAATTGATCGTTTTGAGGTACAACAAACCCTCCAAAGCTGTTCAAAGCAAGAAGTATTTGCTCTATTATTGTGTAGTGGGACCGATTAATGCATTCACATCTATCAATATAATTGGTTAAATTCATTATGTTTTGTTGGCCATAAATTTGATTCCAGTGGCACCATGAACTAACTAGTAGTCTTGTTCATTCAAGCCAACGAGACTCATGTGTGGTTGATTATTAATCAAACACTCAAGGTCATTAATTTGAGATAATGGAAGATTTTGTTATGAAATCCGAAAGCATTAAGAAAACTATAACAGAATCTAAAATAAAAATAATAAGTTTGCTTTACTTAAATCTCCAATATAATCATGTCAATTTTTTCCCTTGAAATCCTCGTAACCATCGATTTTTACAATTCTCGCAGCATCACTTGTTAGCTTGACTTGCCTGTTTTCTAAATTGTGTAATTCCACCTAACATCCAAGCCAAGTGCATTTTGTTTGACAAAAAGAACCTCTACAGCATTTGTCTTCACCTTTGATCGTCTTGGAACATTAATTTACTATATGTGTTGACCGAGAATGCCTTCCGATTTGACTGGAAATGCTTTGCATTCATAAAAATTACTCGAACAATCATAGCATAATTTCACATCAAGTTTGATATCGGAGTGTACTTGAGTAGGGGAGCCATTCTTTTTCGGCATGCTTTGTTGTTTTATTAGACTCGAGAAACGAGCATGCATTTAGTAAAATGAACCAGGGTGGCTTCAACCTTTGAATTTCAATGATCAGAACAAAGGTCAAATGATGGCCAAAGCTTGTCAATCAAGATGAATAATGGTGACAAATGATAACCCCTGAACTTTATTTATTTATTTATTGAAAGATAACCTCTCTTCCTGATTAAATAAGTTATAGCCTCAAGACTTATTAACGCACTAGATACTAGGTCTAAGTAAGTACTCACTAATAATTGACCCTGTACTTCACCAAGGGTGAAATGGTTAAATATTTGTTTTTTTTTTTTTATTAAAATACAGATTATATATATAAGTTTTTTAATATATTTTTCTACTTCAACATTTTTTAAATAAAAACAATTATATGCATTCATGTAATCAAATCAAGAATTATATGCTTTAATAAATAAAAAAGAATCTATATATGATAACTAAAAATAAAAATAAAAATATAGACCAAGATAGTTAATCTCGTAAGATATGATATTTACTTGGTTGTGTTTGTTAAATTTATTTATTAAAATAATGTTTTTATTTAAGAAATAATAATAGAAATAGAGATACAAATTAAATTGATTAAACAAAATAAAAGGAGAAAAAAATAATGCAAGGCTGCAAATATTATAAATATTATCTAAAAATTTTATTTTATTTTATTTTATTTTAAACAATTATAGATGAATCATAAAAAGCTCTATAAAATTTAAATGCATATAAAAAAAAAACAATTATCATTTAAAAGATGTTCTTGAAACAAAATAAAAGAGAGAAAGGGAATTAATTTAAATATAAATAAAAACAAATTTAGAGAAAAAAACCATATAAAAAACATTATTTTTAAAAAAATAATTTGAAAATTATTTTAGAAAAAAATGAGGCAAAGGCTAGGGACTTCTAGGCTTAGCCCATTTTGTCAAAGCCCACATGACTAAACTCTTTTTTTGGTTGTTATAATTAGGGCGAATGACGCATCATCTAATTTGTCAAGATTTCAGCCATTATGATAACCGGAAAATTAACGCTCAAGTATTTTTTTTCCCAATAACTAGTTTTTCAACCCATTTTGACTAAAAACACATTTAAAACCTGTTGTAACCTATTTTTGAGTCCTCGCATAAAAAATACAAAAAATAAAAAATAAAAAATATAGTAAGAAGAAATCCAAAAAATACTAACAGTGAAAATAGAATGCTAGAACATCCAGAAAATGATCAGAAATTGGTTGAAGAGGTTAAAAAATACAAACATTGAAATTTGAAAGTATATATTTAACTGATGAGAGGCCTGTTAAAAAAAAATTCAATTTGAGAAGAAAAGTTCAAAATTAGATGTTTATGGATTCAATTGAATTCTATTGAAGATTTAATTGAATTTATATATGCTTTGATTACAAGAAAAAATAATTTTTAAGTCAATTTAGGATTTAATTGAAAGAAATTAAAGTGCTGGTGTCAAATTGTAATTTTTAAGAACTGATTGGATCAAATCAGGAGCTTAGTTATATAAATATTGAAGTTTGATAACCAATTAAGGACTTGATTGAAGAAATCTGAAACCAAAGACCAAAATGAAAAAACACACAAATGAAAGGATTGATTTGAAATTGACACATTTTGATGTCTTTTTTTTATATATAAATAAAAGAGCATGTTTTGGGTAAGACAACGTTGTTTCATGTACTATTTTTTTTTTAAAGGTGTCTTCTTCTTCTCTTGGACATGCAAAAGCAAGGGAAGAAGAAGTTTCTCTCCCCTGCAACACCGTTTCTTTTCTCTCCACCTCACTTGCCCAAGAAACCCAGCACAACCCATACCCACACATACCCTGCCATTATGACAAAAATGCCCTGTGGACAACCATGTTCAGCTACCTTACCTTGCGCCAAGACATTGGTAGGGTAGCCACCTTACCCTGCTTCATGATAGTGGTAAGGTGCCCTTTTCCCTTGCCTCTTATAAATTCAGAGGAGTAACCACATAGAAGGAGGGGGGATTTTTTAAGGGTGGAAGAAAAAGAAGAACGATCAGGGTGAAAGTATAGAGAGAAGAGGTATAAAAAGGAGGGAACGATTAGAGAGAAAGATTACAGATGGGGGAGGATTTTGGATAAAAAAGAGAATGAAAATAAAGAGGAGACAGAACTGAAAAACAAGGGAGAAAACGAGAGAAAAAAATAAAAGAATGAAAAAACAATGAGGTTTTGAGAATTAAAAGAAATAGAGAAAAAGAACGGAGAGAGAATGGAGAGGAGGAAACAAGGGACAATTTGAGAGGGGAGACCGAGGAGAGAAAAGAACGAAAAAGAAAAGCAAAAAAAAGAAAAAGGAATGATAGAGAGAAAAGGATGAAATAGAAGGGGAAGAGAATAGATTTTGGAAGGTGGACAGAAGTTTTAAGAGAGAGATAGGATATATAAAAGGAACAAGCAAGAACAGAAATTGAAAGAAGAAGAAATACAGGACAAAAACATTGACACGATGAAAAGATTGATGTCTTCTCCCAAGTGCAGGAGTGTCGAAGTAATAAATAACCTATCAAGACCGGGGTCGAACCACAGAGAGGTTAAATGTACAAATTATAAACAACAATAATAGTAACAACAATAACAACAACAACAACAATAATAACAATAACAATAATTACAATAATAATAATAGTAGTAGTAGTAGTAGTAGTAGTAATAATAATAATAATAATAATAATAGTAATAATAATAATAATAATAAAAGAAGAAGAAAAAGAAGAAGTTGATAAGAACTTTGAGATGGAAGATTAACGTAAGGATTAAACAATGATAATAACAAATGTCAAGGTTAGAGGATCCACTAATGGTATGTCAAACAAGTATAGCATAAACTCTTATTATTCAATCGAAAACCACACACAAAGGAGGTTCCAATCTGATTATAGATTGTTAACATGATTACATTAGTAATCTTATTCGATTAATGTTAATACTTGTAAATCTCGTCAAGCATTCATAATTATAACTTATGTTAATAACAAATCAAGTTCCTTTTATAGCTCAAGTGTCGGTTATGTTAACAACAAATCAAGTTCCTTTCATAGCTCAGGTGTCGGTTATACCATACAGTATGGGCTATGAAAGTGCCAAGCATTTGTTGTACCAAGTGTTATACAAACATAAATCAAGATTAGTCATTTAATAAGCAAAATATTAAAGAGTGAACAAGATAACAAATACAAAACATGTTAGTATCAAACATTAAAGTCCATATTAAGTTTACACTATACTTATTCTTACACCATTAGTGTAACCTTTTCACCTTGACATAATAAACTTAGCTAGACATAATGAAAGAAATAAAAATAAATAAACAAAATAAGAACATAAATAAGATAAAAGTTAACTAAGTAAATGAAAGGAAATGAAAGGCATAAACTTGATATTAATGAAAGCAAAGCATAAACATTACAAAAAATACAACGAGAGAAAGCAAGAGCATGATCTTGATCTGAAGACCAAGATGCCTAAATGCATGGCAAATGCCTCCTTTTATAGGCCAAAATTGGGAACTATTGATTTGATGACTAATTGATGAGTAGGTGGCCAACTCTTAACTTGGTGACAATCCTTATCTTTCATTGTATGCCTAAAACATCATTGATAACGTCAAAATTAGAGCCACTTGAAAGCATGAAAGTTGTAGGAAATTGTCTCATATTTCTTGTGTAAAAACTTTAGCTCATTTGAACTTCTAGAACTCCAGATATGGGCCAAAAACTAAATAGTGCTCGGGCTGGAAGACAGATTCAGACTTCTTTGTTGTTGCTACAATTTAGACTTGAAAATGGCCTTTTTAGATTTATGCTCCATATGAAAGTTGGATGCCTATGTCTTACCTTTCCATCCATATAAAGTGGACCTAAATCTGAGATCTACAGCTCCATATATGATCCAATTACCGAATAGTGTTCTGATATGGACTACACCAGCATCTCTTTTCTAAGTTCGGTCATCTCTTTGTCCTTTCAATTTCAGTTCTTAAATTCATCAATTAATTCTTTTATTTATGTGATAGGCCTGCATTTAAAATGAACATTTACCATAAATTAAAGGTATCTTATATTATTAGATACGTTATTATAAAACATGCTTTAGTTAAGGAGTTATTGATACTTCGAGTGCAAAATGATGATATAAAACCTTGACAAAAATACGCTTTTAAGTACTAATCACACCCCCAACCAGCTTATTACTAGTTTCTAGTAATCAAAGCGTTAAAATAGAAAAACAATTTGCAAATTCCACAAAGCAAGGTATTCATCATTCAACTTCCATTAATCTATCCAAATAAACAAACTCTCATTAAATTTATATATCTGCTGAATACCTCTTAACAAGATATTAATAAACCTTTCTTTTGTGCTCAATATATCAACACATAATTATGGGGCTTTTCTTGGAAGAAAATAAAATTTTTGTTCTAATGTTTAAGGTTAACTTCCTTGGGTTGGGATTATTATTTTTTTCTTTTTTTTTAAATATATATACATATAACTTAAAACACCATGTATCTTTAACCCATGTAATGAGCTTTTGGCTAATGACTCCCAGACCAGTTAGTCTTAGGGCATTAGGTGTTGAGACACCCCTACGAGCTTAGTAACTCAGGTCATAGATAAAGACACCCCTACGAGCTTAGTAACTCGGGTCGCAGATACTGATATGTAGATAGTGCAATGTTTGATTCCCTTAAGCTTTTCTCCTCAACCTATGTAACAAGCGTTAGGCCAATAGCTCCTAAGTCAATTGACTTTAGGGTATTAGGTGTTAAAACACCCCTTCGAGCTTAATTGCTTAGGTTAGGGAGGCTACGAAACCAAACTTATCTACATTTTTATTATCATCATTCTTTTTTGTTTTTGTTTTGTTTTTGTGTTTTTTTTAATTATATATTATCCCTTTTTCCTTAGTTGTTACCTTTAACAAAAAAACATAAATAATGTAATAAACCATTATGCAACCCACAATCATATGTTAAAGTGTGTGTGTGTGTAAATAAAGGTTTAAGAATACATGTTAAATGAGTATATGAGCAGAATTAAGTGATAGTAATGCGAGAGTTTGTAAACCTGAATATGTCAAGAAGTATTATGATAGACCTTATTAAGAATGATTACTAAGATGCATCTCAAGAGTCATAAATAAATCTCCTTTACTCTGCCATCATAGTAACAACAACTTTGCACATGCTTTATGAAATAGAAAACACATTTATTTTTTTTTCTTTTTTTTTTAGCTACTACCCTCTCCCCCCAACCAAAATGAGACATTGTCCTCAATGTTCTAAGGTAGAAAGATAGAGTATAGAAGATATCACCTGAAATAACGAACACTGACAAACTTGATACACACTGAAACAAATATAAGAAACAACAAAACACAATAATAAAACCAAAAGATAGAAAGATTCACAAATGAAGGCTCAAATCTAATTTAAGCTTTTTACGGCTTTCCTTAAATGACCAATCTATGCGACTCATGGAGGGATCAATCACAGGAATGAAAGATTGTAGTTGGTCAATCAATTGTTCAGCAGTAGCAGCAGAGATTATGATTTGTCGTGTAGAAGATGTTAGAAATTCCTGTTTCATAGCATGATCAAGAAAAGACAACAACTTATCATAATAACCATTAACATTTAACAAACTTATGGGTTTATGGTGAATGTGCAGTTGGGCCCAAGAGGAGATATGAAAGATCTCTTCCAATATGCCTAGACTACCTAGTAAAGCAATGAAGGCATCAACATGGTTAAACATTGAATTGCACGATGCACATCTCCACTAGGATGCGTCTCAAGAGTCAATAAAACATTATCTAAAGACTCCTTACTCAAGCCATCCTTAATGAATTGTATTTTATCTTCACGGTTTATAGATACCATTCCTAAAGAACGACATTGTGCATTACAAGTCCATCTGGCACATCGATGACAGATTTTCAGTTGTTTTGCACAACGTTTCTTTGCAAAATTGCTTTTACCTGTTCCAGGCATGTGTGAAATGAAAGAATTAGAAGACTCACTTGATAATCGGACCTTTGCTTCAATCAACCAATGAATACCTTCAGGAATTCCATGATTCATTAACAACCTCAATCTTGCACATCTAGCACGGTAAATTTTTGTAATCGCATTCTGAGGCAGAGCGGGAAAATACTTTTTCAATTTTTCAAGATTAGTGTCCATTATCAAATGAGAATTGGAAAAGAGATTTAAAGAATTGCACAAATATATACAAAGATATCAGTTATTATGGGAAACTAAAAGAACCGATTTAAGTCATGGAGTAGCGTTGTCCGCCATTTGACCGGGGTGAGAGAAACTAGCAAAAATCACTAAAAAAGAAACAAAAAAAAAACAATGTGAGAAAAATAAAATAATCAACCTTTATCTACAAGATCATTCAAACAAGTTGATTCATTTTCATTAGAAAAATTATCAAAGTAAGTTTTCAAACGATATCCATTTTCCTTAAAAACTTTGTCATTTATTGAATTCTCAATATCAAAGGCCCCATAAGGATTGCACCATCTTGATCTTAGCTCTCTAGGGAATGAATAGAGTTGAGAATTATAAAACAAAACTTTTTGACCAGTATCAACTTTTGACAATTTTCACATATTTTGCAGAATGCACGCGTGTTCTTGAACATGGTGGGCCAATAAAATCCATTTTGAAAGATTTTTGTAGCTATCTTTTTTGACGAGAAATAACTTCCACATGCTTCAGAATGACAAAGTTTAATGACACTACTTACCTTATTGTCGGGAATGAATCTTTGAAATATTTGATCAGGACAATATTTGAATAAGTTAGGGTCATCACAATAAAAGTTCTTCACTTCGTTCAAAAACTTTTCTTTGTCTTGTCTACTCCAATCAGCTGGCAAATCTCCTAAAGCAAGAAAATTGATATTTTTATCATATCAAGGATTTGTTAGGAAAGTAATCATCGATTGGTGTGATGTCAAATGTCGAATTTGTTGTCACTTTTGATAAAAGATCCGCATCAGCATTTTCGGTGCGTTTTTCATCCGTGATTTCTTCCTTAGAATAAATCATTTGCAAATCTTCAGATTCATCGAACTCATTTTTACTTAAAGTAGATTCAAGTTGATCATAAAATAATTCATCAATATGATATACTTCTTGTAAATTATTATCATCTCCAGGTTGCTTGCAAATGTTGAAAATATTCATCTTCAATGTCATGTTTTCAAATGATAGCTTCATCAGTCCATTCCTACAATTAATCAATGCGTTAGAAGTTGCAAGAAATGGACGTTCTAAAATAACAGGAAATGAATTGCATGCTTCAACAGGTTTTGTGTCCAAGATAACAAAATCCACAGGATAAATAAATTTATCGACTTGTACTAACACATCTTCAATTATTCCTCTATGCATTTTTACAGATCTATCGGCAAGTAAAAGAGTTACAAAAATTGGTTTTAACTTACCTAGATTGAGACTTTCAAAAACTGAATATGGAAGTAAATTCACACTAGCACCATGATCAAGTAAGGGCTCTTTCAATTTTATGGTCTCCAATAAAACAAGAAATTATAGGACAACCAGGGTCTTTATATTTTAAAGTATTATTGTTCTGAAGAATGACACTTACTTGTTTGGCTAAAAAGACATTCTTTTTCACATTCAGTTTCCTCTTCACAGTGCATAGATCTTTCAAAAATTTAGCATATGAAGGAACCTGTTTAATAGCATCCAACAAAGGTATATTGATTCTTACCTGTTTGAAAGTTTCAAAGATTTTAGAGTTGTGATTGACTTTCCTTTGTTTGGTCATGGCTTAAGGAAATGAAAGTGCTGGCGGGGAATTAGTCATTTCTTTGCAATTTTCAGATTCAACCCCTTCCTTACCCTCAGAGATTAACTCATCATCTTTCTCATAAGGTTCAAAAATGGGTTTTTCAATAACCTTACTACTGCAAAGAGTAGTGACTGATTTGACTTGATCCATGTGTTGGTTTCGGGAACTACTTGCATTTGCATTATATTGCCCCTTGGAATTTTGTTGTGGTTGAGATGGAAACTTACCTTTCTTTTGAAAACTGAGAGCAGATGTCAATTTTGTAAGAGTATCTTTAAAATCTGTCATGTTTTGAGCAAGTTGAGTATTGATTGTCTCTTGCTTTTCAATGAATGCATGCAATGTTTCCTCAAGATTTCTTCTAGGAGGTGGAGCATAAGGAGGTACATATCCATGAGAATTTTGGAAATTGTGGTGTGCTTGAAACGGTGGTTGTGAAGTTTGTACATTGTTATTATCACTCTTCCAACTGAAATTTGGGTGATTTCTCCAACTAGGGTTGTATGTTTGTGAGTATGAGTTGTGGTTGGCCCTTTGGAAACTGTTTAAAGCATGGGCTTGTTCATGGAGACATTCCTTAAAAGAAGGCAAGGTTGGACAATCGTTGGTTGAGTGTTCATTTGTTTCACAGATTTGACACACAATGTTTTCAACAGATTTTAATTGACCACTCTTTTTCAATTCTAGTGCCTCGACTTTTCTAGCTAAAGATGCAAACTTGGCTTGAAGGTCATGATCTTCCCTAAGGTTGTACATACCTCCACTAGATGTATGAGGTTGAGTTTTACTCGGTGCCTCATATGTACCCGCGGTGTCCCAATTTTGAGCATTTTCAGCTAACAAGTCTAAGTACTCCATTGCTTCATCAGGGTCTTTATCTTCAAAAGTTCCATTGCACATCAATTCAACCATTTGCCTATCTTTAGGTGTTAACCCTTCATAGAAATGTGAAACCAATCTCCATGTTTCAAAACCATGATGAGGGCAAGTACTAAGCAAGTCTCGATACCTATCCCAACATTGGTAAAATGTTTCTCCTGGTTTTTGAGTGAAAGTAGTGATTTGTCTTTTGAAAGAGTTTGTTCTATGAGATGGAAAAAACTTCTTTAAAAACTGTTGTTGCATTTCATCCCAAGCACGAATGGATCCTGGTCTTAAATTTTGTAGCCATGTTTTAGCTTTATCTTTTAATGAAAAAGGAAAAAGCTTTAATCTAATGGTGTTCATGCTACAATTTAAATTATTATATGTGTTGCAGACCTCCTCAAATTCCCTTAAATGCAAGTATGGATTTTCCAATTCCAAACCATGAAAAGAAGGTAAAAGTTGAATAATACCTGGTTTAAAATTAAAATGAGATGCATCAGGAGGAAAAACTATGCATGATGGTGCACTTGTTCTTGTGGGATTCATGTGGTCTCTAAGTGTTCTAGCACGGTTATTCTCATTATTCTCATTATGAAGTGATTGATTATCTTCTTCGGCCATATTTTCTGAAAATGATGAGGATACCCTACAAAGTCTACCACTTGATGTACGTGACCACACTCTCATGCACGTGTAGGAATAAAATAAAAAGAAGAACAACAAAGCAAAAGAAGGAGGAAGAAAACAAAATAAAAAGAAACAAAAGAAAAGAAACAAAGTTATATACAAGAAAAGTGAAAAGAGAAAATAAAATAAATACTATAATTTATACAAGAACTTACCTCCCCGGCAACGGCGCCAAAAACTTGACACGACTAAAAGATTGATGTCTTCTCCCAAGTGCAGGAGTGTCGAAGTAATAAATAACCCGGCAAGACCGGGGTCGAACCACAGGGAGGTTAATTGTACAAATTATAAACAACAATTATAAACAATAATTATAAACAACAACAATAATAATAGAAGCAATAATAATACTAATAATAATAGTAGTAGTAGTACTAATAATAATAATAATAATAATAATAATAATAATAAAGAAAGAGAAGAAGAAGAAGATGATGAGAACTTGGAGATGGAAAATTAATGTAAGGATTAAACAATAATAATAACAAATGTCAAGGTTAGAGGTTCCACTAATGGTATATCAAACAAGTATAGTATAAACTCTTATTATTGAATTGGAAACCACACACAAAGGAGGTTCCAATCAGATTATATATTGTTAACATGATTACATTAGTCATCTTATTCAATTAATGCTAATACTTGTAAATCTCGTCAAGCATTCATGATTATAACTTATGTTAACAACAAATCAAGTTCCTTTCATAGCTCAGGTGTCGGTTATACCATACATTATGGGCTATGAAAGTGCCAAGCATTTGTTGTACCAAGTGTTATACAACATAAATCAAGATTAATCATTTAACAAGCAAAGTATTAAAGAGTAAACAAGATAACAAATATAAAACATGTTAGTATCAAACATTAAAGTCCATATTAAGTTTACATTATACTTATTCTCACACCATTAGTGTAACCTTTTCACCTTGACATAATTAACTTAGCTAGACATAATGAAAGAAAGCAAAATAGATAAACAAAATAAGAACATAAAAGTTAACTAAGTAAAGGAAAGGAAATGAAAGGCATAAACTTAATATTAATGAAAACAAAGCATAAAAAATACAAAGAGAGAAAGGAAGAGCATGATCTTGATCTGAACACCAAGATGCCTAAATGCATGGCAAATGCCTCCTTTTATAGGCCAAAATTGGGAACTATTGATTTGATGACTAATTGATAAGTGGGTGACCAACTTTTGACTTGGTGACAATCCTTATCTTCTCTTGTCTGCCCAAAACGTCATTGATAACGTCAAAACTGGAGCCAGTTGCAAACATGAAAGTTGTAGGCAATTGTCTCAGCTTTCTTGTGTAAAAAATTCAGCTCATTTGGACTTCTAGAACTCCAGATATGGCCAAAATACCGAACAGTGCTCGGGCTGGAAGACAGATTCGGGCTTCTTTGTTGTTTCTACAATTTGGACTTGATAATGGCCTTTTTAGATCTTGGGCTCCATATGAAAGTTGTAGGCCTATGTCTTACCTTTCCATCCATATAAATTGGACCTAAATCTGAGATCTACAGCTCCAGATATGATCCAATTACCGAATAGTGTTCCGATATGGACTACACCAGCATCTCTTTTCTAAGTTCGGCCATCTCTTTGTCCTTTCAATTTCAGTTCTTAAATTCATCAATCAATCCTTTTATTTATGTGATAGGCCTGCATTTAAAATGAACATTTACCTTAAATTAAAGGTATCTTATATTATTAGATACGTTATTATAAAACATGCTTTAGTTAAGGAGTTATTGATTCTTCGAGTGCAAAATGATGATATAAAACCTTGATAAAAATGCATTTTTAAGTACTAATCAAACATAGAACAAAGAAGAAGAACAACCGCAACTACCACTGGGCTTCCTAGCAGCCATCGCTGCCGCTACAAGTCACCTTCATCTTAGATACCAGAGCACCTCTAGTCTAGGTAATTCTTTCCCCCTTATATTTGTTTCCCGTTTCATCTTCTTGCATGCAAAACGAGTATTGTGCAAGTTTCTGCAAGTGAAGAAAAATAAGTTCTTGGTTGCTGTACATGATCACTGTAACCGGTTAATCATAATTGACTGGTTACTGTGCATGGGCACAATAACCAATTCGACAGCCTAGTCCACGAGGCTGGGCTAAGTCCCACCCAATATAAGATCATTCATTTTTTTTTTTTACTGATCTCGATCTAGTTTCTTTTTGGGCTGGGTCTAGCCCATGCCAAAAAAAATTTCAAAAACATTTTGTGATTTTCTCGTGTATTTTTCTATTCATTATGATTAATATCAGTTTGTATTTTTATATTATAAAGATAAAAATCTGGTATTAAAATACCTGATTTCTATATAAAAAAATATTTCATAGATACGGTCAAGTCTCTCAAAATTAAAAAAAAATCATATTGTATTTTCATACAATTAAGAAACTTAAAAAAAAAATATGTTTTATTATGCATTTTTGGCTTCAATAACAAGTTTATTAAAATCACGAGAACTTGGCCAATATTTTAAAAAATCCAAATAAAATATTTTGTTTTGTTTTAGTATTAGGGATTATGAATTTATATGTAAAATAAATTCTCGATATCAAAAAGACAATTCTTTTATTGATGTTAGGATGGTTAGACTGTAACTGATAAAATAAAGATCTCTTTACTAAGAATGATTTTTTTTAAACCATAAATGGATCAAATTAGAAATACAATAACATATTAGCTTTTTTATCAGAAAATCAAACAATACAGCTTATCTTTGGTAGAGTGCATTTGGGGTGTTAATACATTCCCTTTATGCAACTAATCCATGTGCCCATCTTGAAGACCAGTTAGGGTTCCTAGTGGCTAAAATACTAAGTTACGACTTCTATTTCATTTTTCCACCGGAAAAAACAATGATACCTTATCTCCTTGATTAGTACTTTAAATTACATTTTTAACATGATTTTATATCATCATTTTGCACTTGAAGTATCAATAACTCCTTAACTAAAACATGTTTTATAATAATAT
>NW_011502817.1:12398-16209 GCF_000495115.2 Populus euphratica | reverse complement strand
TCTCCTCTGTTCCATGTACTGCACGGCAAGGAGGAGAAACAGACGAGAGAGTGGTGTCGCTGCTGAAGGCGGTGAGCTGGGTCTGCTGGCCTGTGGGTTGCTGCTATTTGCGATTCTGCCTGCATTCGGCCAGCTGGCTGTTGGTTCAGCAAGAAAGAGCTGAGGTGAGGGAGACCACGACTAAGGGGAGAAGGGGGAACGAAATGGCCGAGGGGAAGGTGACGAAAACGGCAGAGGGCCGCCGGCTGGCTTCCGTTGGCTGGGAGTTGGGTTCCTCTGGAGATGGTTTTTGGGGGAGGTCTGTGTGTTTTGTTTTGGAGAGTCTTTCTTTGCCCAGTGAGGGGCGGCTGGAGAGGCGGGGAAGGGGTCTTTCTTTGCCCAGTGAGGGGCGGCTGGAGAGGCGGTAAAGGGAAAGGCTTGGCCGGGTGACTTTTGGCTCTCTTTGGTTTTTGGAGTTAGAGGCAAACCAGAAAAGGGAAAGGGTTTTCTTTTGTTTCCTCTTATTTTCTGCCACCCCCGGTCTCTTAATTTTTTTCTCCCCCTTTCTATTTCACTGTAGCAGTATTTATAGAAAAAATATTCTCAAGTTTCCAAACTGATTCCTCAACTTTACTTTTTCTTTTTTTTTTTTTTTTGTTAATTTTGATTTTTTTTTTAAAGCAAGCAATATTAACATCGACTCAATAAGAAAAATCAGTGATTATAAAATTCGTTAAAAATTGAACACATTTAAAATACCTTTGAAAATTTAAATTCTTCTAAAATGACATTGAAAATACTAAAAATAATATAAATATATCAAAAATGCAATTTTTGGGGTTTTTATTGTTTTTTTTCTATTTTTAATTTTTTTAAAAAAAATTATCAAAAACATGGATCAACAATTAAGTAGCAAAAAGTAGCAATAACAACCAATATTGACTTCAACAAGAGTAGCCAAATAAAGGTTTTTAAAAGGGTTTTTTAATCAAAAATTTTTGAAATTGAAAATTTTAGTATAGTTATCAAACACATCTTAAACTAACAAGTTGACCTGGTGGCTCAAGGCCAAGCCTGAGCTAGGTTTGATATGGAGAATTTGAAAAGTTGACCAAATCATATTTGGATGACTAAAAGGTTAACTTACAAACTGTGCAAGACATGTTCAATTTTTTTACAAAATAAGGTTATTTTCGATCAAAAAAATAGATTTAGTCGACCCACTAAGATAGAGATTAACCTCTGATAGAGATTGACTAAATAGATTTTAACTCGCAAATCTTAGACTTTAACTTAGACTTTAACTCGCAAATCGTGCAAGACATGTTGAATTTTTTTTATAAAATGAAGATATTTTTTTATCAAAAAAATAGATTTAGTCCACTCGTTAAGATAGAGATTGACTTGTCTAACACATAACTTAGACTTTAAATCAAGTCGAATTTAAAATTATAATTTCTAGATAAATTTACTTGACATTTTCAATTTGGGTTCCTTACAAAGGGTTCGTGGGATTTTCAATTGGAGAAAAGAAAGTAGGGTTTTTTTTTTTTGTCTTCCTATTATAGTTGCAGAGAAAGAGTCATGCAAGAGGATTTATAGAGAGAAGTTATTTTTCTTAGTTATTATTATTTTCTATTTAGTTTAAGAAAATATTACACAAGTGTTTTCATTTTTTTTCCTATTTATCTATAAAAAAAAAATCAAGATTCATCCATTTATTTTTGTAATTCTTAAAATAATCCTATAATTATTGATGGAGATGAAAGGAAAAGAATCTCTGTAAATAATTATAAGGTTATTTAAAAAATTCCTAAACTAATTTTTTTTAATCAATCTTAGTATTTCATTCCTAAACAAAATTATTAATCTAAATATCAATCTCCAGCAAGTGGTTACAGTTCTCCACTCGACCTAATGGTGGTTTTAAATATTTTGTATTTATAGGTGAAGCAAAATCCGGTTGATCGTGAGCTTTAAACCATATCATAATGAAGGGATTGCAGGAGTCAATTAAAGGACTGGAAGAAAGGGGTTGGCCAATTAAAAATCATAATGAAAGCATTTACGAGTTAACTTATAAAATTATATAATTTTATAAGTTAACATATATTTATTATATAAAATTATATAAAAATAATAAAATCAAACTAAAATTATATAAAATCAATAAAAACAGGCAAAATCATGATTTTACTGTAATTTTACAATAATTCCATATTTTCAATTCTTATCTTCTTTATTGTATACCCTTGTGTTTACTCACTAACACATGAGCCCTTCAAGACTTTGTATTAATGGATTCCTTCTTCAATCAATAGTGTAATGATGAAAGAAATATAGTCTTCCTTGCATGGTGATTCTGTAATTTTTCATTCATCACTTGCTGAATTTGTTATTTAGAAATCGAAACTTAGTATTTCATTAAGAATTACTAGAAAATCTGAATTTACTAATTGTTGTCAATGATTCAAGAATAAAAGACCGATTGTATCTAAAAAAGATATTAACATTTCTATTACACCCTATCTAGGTAAATTGCTTTGCAATTTGATATAATTTAAATATTTAAAATATTAAAAAAATTCTAAAATTTTAATAAATCAGTTATTAAATCCCAAAATCCCAAAATACATATATAAATATGTTCTTATATTTTCATGAAAAATATAACATAATTTTATTTATACTTAAATATTTAACTATATTCAAATTAAATACTTAATTTTTTTTTCTCTTTTTGATTTTTATAATTCAATAACATGAATAAATAAAAATACAAACACACACTTCCACGTCACTTTTTACTATACTTTTCTGTTACAATTTTTACAACATAACATAAACTAAAAATATTTAACAAAAATTTAAATACATATTTAAATATGTAAAAATTATAAAAAAAAGTCCCTAAAAAGTCCAGAAACTATAGCGAAGGTCTTCAAAAACTGTGGAACAGTGGCGGCGTATTTACTCCACGAGCCCCCATCACTGGCGGGGAGTGGGGACACTCGCCGCTGCGAGGAATAAATTGGAAACGGTGGGATCTGGCTCAGCCTCTTCTCCCTTTCCTTTCCTTGTCAGCGGTAACTTGCAAGAACAACCAAAAAACGCAACAAAGCAATCAATTTTAGTTTTCTTTTCTCCTCTTCAGATCTGGTTTGTTCAAGTCTTTTGGATCTGCTTCACTGCAAATCGGTCTCCATCGGTCATCTTCTCTTTCTCCTCTGTTCCATGTACTGCACGGCAAGGAGGAGAAACAGACGAGAGAGTGGTGTCGCTGCTGAAGGCGGTGAGCTGGGTCTGCTGGCCTGTGGGTTGCTGCTATTTGCGATTCTGCCTGCATTCGGCCAGCTGGCTGTTGGTTCAGCAAGAAAGAGCTGAGGTGAGGGAGACCACGACTAAGGGGAGAAGGGGGAACGAAATGGCCGAGGGGAAGGTGACGAAAACGGCAGAGGGCCGCCGGCTGGCTTCCGTTGGCTGGGAGTTGGGTTCCTCTGGAGATGGTTTTTGGGGGAGGTCTGTGTGTTTTGTTTTGGAGAGTCTTTCTTTGCCCAGTGAGGGGCGGCTGGAGAGGCGGTAAAGGGAAAGGCTTGGCCGGGTGACTTTTGGCTCTCTTTGGTTTTTGGAGTTAGAGGCAAACCAGAAAAGGGAAAGGGTTTTCTTTTGTTTCCTCTTATTTTCTGCCACCCCCGGTCTCTTAATTTTTTTCTCCCCCTTTCTATTTCACTGTAGCAGTATTTATAGAAAAAATATTCTCAAGTTTCCAAACTGATTCCTCAACTTTACTTTTTCTTTTTTTTTTTTTTTTTTTTATTTTTTTTTTTTTTTT
>NW_011502817.1:6046-11864 GCF_000495115.2 Populus euphratica | reverse complement strand
AATAAGAATTTTTAAGCTTTTATCCCATAATAAATAATTTTTTTATTTATTAGAAAGGGTTTAAGGAAGACTATATTTCTTTCATCATTACACTATTGATTGAAGAAGGAATCCATTAATACAAAGTCTTGAAGGGCTCATGTGTTAGTGAGTAAACACAAGGGTATACAATAAAGAAGATAAGAATTGAAAATATGGAATTATTGTAAAATTACAGTAAAATCATGATTTTGCCTGTTTTTATTGATTTTATATAATTTTAGTTTGATTTTATTATTTTTATATAATTTTATATAATAAATATATGTTAACTTATAAAATTATATAATTTTATAAGTTAACATATATTTATTATATAAAATTATATAAAAATAATAAAATCAAACTAAAATTATATAAAATCAATAAAAACAGGCAAAATCATGATTTTACTGTAATTTTACAATAATTCCATATTTTCAATTCTTATCTTCTTTATTGTATACCCTTGTGTTTACTCACTAACACATGAGCCCTTCAAGACTTTGTATTAATGGATTCCTTCTTCAATCAATAGTGTAATGATGAAAGAAATATAGTCTTCCTTAAACCCTTTCTAATAAATAAAAAAATTATTTATTATGGGATAAAAGCTTAAAAATTCTTATTTTATAGAGATATTTAAATATATAAGAGTGACAAACCATGCTCTTAAGTTTGATCTGCCATGTGTTTATGTTTAAACACTATAATCTTTTAGACAAGTTTACAGTATTATGATTTCTTTATAGAAAATTACATGACTTCTCTAAGATATGATCTAATAAGAAACCAGACTTCAAGATTAAAAAAAAAAAGGTTTTACTTTGAATTATTTAATTTATTTATTTTAGTTCATATAAAACCTACAATTCTTTATAAATCCACTTGTTGAGATTCATGTTGTGTAACAAATAATATCTAAAATTTATAAAAGTATAACAATATCTAAAAGTGAGGAATTCTTCATCAAGGCAAAAAACATCAAATAAGCCAAAACAATGCAAATGATCATGTATTTGGAGGGAGCATTGAAATTGGCAACAAGAGAGTGTAGTTTTGAAGACATAATTGTTTTTATTTTATTTTTCTTGGACGGAGAGTCTTATCAATCATTTATGACTTTTTTCTCTTAGATCTTGCATCATGGGTTTTTATCATGCAAGAACAAATACACCATATCTTTATTAATGAAATTGTTTATTATTTGTATGGACAATGTATGAAAAAAATCACTTATGATTTTATGATATGTTTTTATGATTTAAGTTTATATTGTATTTTTATTGTAGTGTCAAAAAAATATTTTTAACAATCTTGGTTACAAAAATGTTAACCTATCTTATTTAAACGTATAATTCCATAATAGGATTCTTGTCTTACCATATTTAGACCTATAATTCCATAATTATAAATATACCTTGAGCCCAGTGTAAAATTAATGTATTAACATGGTGGGAATGGTAAATCTAATTTTTTTTAGAAATTTCAAGGATCTTCTTAGACAAATATAGAGTTGTTTTATAGTTTTATGTGAAGATTAATAGAATATCAGATATAGTTTTTACTTTGAATATTTGTTTCAAATGTTAAGTTATCATAAACCATAAGTCATTTAATTATCCGGGTTGTAATGATAATCCATATGAACTATTAGTAAAAAAACTCTTAAACCTTTTCAGGAGAGAGACATTCATATACCTTAAAGTGCTAGTTCTTTTTCTTTCTTTTTTTGTATTTTAGGTATTTTAGTATTATACTCTACTCATATTTTTTACAATCCATAGGAAATGAGAGACATAAATTCTGAATTTCATAATTTAAAATTATATTAATTCTAAAAAGATAAAGTGTTGAACATCCACCTTTATCTTGTGCATGTGCTGCTAGTCCCTGTTACTGTCCTATCATGTACCATTAATAATACATTTATCATCAACAATGCAACCAACATTAACATTTCATTTCAATTCTCATTTAATCATCATTTTTATTCAAACCACTAGCAAGGAAAATCCTTAAAATTCCTTACACATGCATATTTCCCATATTCATAATTATTCTTATCAATTAAAATGTTAGAACCGTTAATCAACAACAAATTCCAAGTAAACATTAGAGATTAATTAGTCCTAGTTGGTTTATTCTATCCAATCTCGAACACTATTTGGTATTTTAATTATAACTAAAGTTTTAGAACTCTTTTTTTAGCATGATTTGTCTATATAGAAAGTTATTACATAGAGCTATACCTTTTATGAAGGACTAAGTTTTCATCTACATATCTAAACTCATTTATTATAGTACCATAAGAAATATGTCTAGTACTATGTTAGTCTTGACCTTTACTTAATATTGTACTCACATATGTGGAGTTATACAACTTCAAATAAGTCAGGATTAGTTCCACTGAAAATATAAAATCCATATTGACAACCTTTATAAAGACACCAACTCCAAATTATATCGTTTGAAGGCTTAAAATTAATAATTATAATAGAACCTGAAATTTGTCTAGCACTATGTTTTTCTAGACCTTTACTTAATGTGTTTCTCATATTTGGAGTTATACAACTCCAAATAAGTTAAGATCAGTTTCATTTGAAATATAACATTTATTCTTAGAATTTTCATAAATATATCAACTCTAAATTATATTATTTGCAAGTTGTAATTCCTATTAGAAATTAGCTAGTAAGACTGTCAACATTTTAGATACTCGAGAGATAAATTTAACAAGCACATTAAGTGTTTTCATGCATTGTGACATCTATTATATTTACTCATACTCATACTTTTAAATTTACAACTCATGTTTAGAATTATATTGATAATGTTAGATACATGCACAATATCAGCTAATGTGCTAATGATCTTTCCATCACTCATCAATTTCCTTTAAACCATTCATATGGCTAGGTTTAACGTGTTTCATTTTTTATGTTTTTTTATTGTATTTTCTTCACATTTCTATCTCATTCACAAATATACAACCTATCATTTAGTTTTCTTTATTTATACATCTTCATATATCAAAAGGTTTTTCCTAACCTCACTCGTTGTTCATCATTCCACTTATACAAGAGTATATAATTCATTAACCTAATTAAAACTCATTTTAACCAACTCATTTTGACCACCATTTCTCTTTTACATGACTTGTTCAAAAACATAATATTACCAATTTTAACATAATTTTCCACCCCTCCTCTTGTATTAAAATTGGCTAGCCTTATAGGTAAGGTTTCTTCTCAAATCTTCCTATTTTCTTCCATTATTTATTTGGCTTAAGCCTTTTTATTAACATACTAACCTATTTATTCACAGAAACTCTCATTTGCTATACATTTTCAAGAACCCTAGAATCACAACATTGAGGTTTTTTCAATTATCCTTTACTAACTATGAAATCAAAGAGGAAAACTAAAGAAAAACACTTATATCAATAATTTCAAGTACAAATTGAAGAGTTCTTACCAATTTGTTCTTCAATTGTTTTTCCTTTTCATCACCCATACTTGTCCTTCAAGCTCCTCTCCTCCAACCAAGCTTTTTAATTTTGGCCTAAATGTGTTTCTCTTATTACAAACCTATTTACAAGCTTTAATCTCATAATTTTAGAAGGATTTCTTAAATGATTTATAAAGAGAGGCAAGAGAGAAGCCTTCTTATCTTTAGATTTGCCAACAAAATTTTTCGCTGGTATTTATATTATCATTTTGTTAGTAATTAATTTACTAAAAAAATCATCGATGGAAATGCTTTGTTGATGAATCTTTAGTTGGTAATTTTTTGTCTGTCGATAAGTTTATTGATAATAAAACAATATTATTACCAATGGATTTACTGATGGAAAAGGCACACCAAAAAATTATCCTCTTCATTCCGTTAGTATTTCCCTAAAAAAATACCATATGTAATTACGTCAGTAATTATTTAAAAATATTTGAAAAAATCTATTTTATAAAACTATAAAATAATTAAATTAATATAAATCAACACTCTATAATACTCAAAACACTTGAAAAAGAAGAAGAAGAAAATTGTATGAAAACAAATCCTACAACAATATTTATACAATTATTAATATA
Source organism: Populus euphratica (assembly GCF_000495115.2). Lineage (NCBI taxonomy): Eukaryota > Viridiplantae > Streptophyta > Magnoliopsida > Malpighiales > Salicaceae > Populus > Populus euphratica. Next base: position 7,755 of record NW_011502817.1, on the reverse strand, counting down.
AATAACAATTAAAAATAAAATAAAAAATATAGTGAAAAAAACAAAAAAATAAGAAAAAAAATCTTACCTTAATGTGGTTGTAAGTGAAGCTAAGAAGAGAAAAAAATAAAAATTTATAAAGTATATGAATTAAAAATACTGAGAAGAAAAAAGAAGAAAGAACAAGAATACATGAGGAGAAAAGGAGTTAAGAAGAGAAGAGAAAGATATGGATATTTATGCCTTTTGCAATGGGGAAGAAGAAGAAGAAGAAGAAGAAGAAAGAAGCCTCGTCTCTTGTAAAGTTAGGGATTGTAGGCTTTTTATTGAGTGTTTTATTAATGGTTTTATTAATAGATAATTAAATATAAATATTTTTAATTTTTCCATAGGTGATTCTGTCTATAATATTTAATTTAAATTTTTAATTTAATAAAAAAATTTACAAAAACTGCTAAATATCATCGACTACTTTTCAATCTGTTGGTAATTCCATTGGTAAAAAAGGCATGTCATTGTTTTTTTTACTTTGTTTTAATGATTTTTTTCCACTATAATTCCCTTAGTAAATATCAAGAGAATTTCTATTAGCAAAATCCATCAGAGATTTACCAACAAAACTATTCCCTCAATATTTTCATTTTTATTTATTGATTTTCTAGGTATGGATTATGTATTGATTTATTTGACATTTCCTTTTATTTTACATATAATGCCACCCAATTTATAAAATTTTCTCCTTCAAATTATTATTTTTACCTGGTCAAGGAAGTTTAGCAATTTATCATTTGTTAATATTTCGTATACTATTTTATTACTTTATCTTCTTTGAATTTTACATTAATCTCCTAGAAATGTTCAACCTGATTCATGAGACTTTCTCTCTAATTTATCATTTTTTAATTAATAGTTATATAATTTAACCTAGATTTATCTATTTTTGACCACGGGTTTACACGCCCTTGTTATATATAATTAGTTTCTTTATCAAAAGTCTAAGTTTAATTAAAGATAAAGACTTCATTCCTTTTTATTAATAAGAAATAAGAATATTTATTTCTTTCCACCAATCACCACAAAGATCTCAATCCAGAAGGAGAATCACCACAACGGCCCACACACGTGATACTAGTTATTTACTAATATAAAAACATATTAATTACCTTCACAAGTTACATATATACACATATATAACTCCGAATAAAAAAGATTTTATTTTTTATTTTTTAACAAAAAAATCCAGATTAATTTTATAGAACTATGTGGTTACGAGATGCAATATATTTTTATAAAAATATTTTTAAATTAAAAATACATAATAATAATAATAATAATAATAATAATAATAATAATATTTTTTATTTTTTATTTTTAATATATGAACATCCAAACTATACTATGACGAACATCCAAAAAAAATTTTATTTGATGTCTTTTTAAATAAAATATAATTTAAAAAACTCTTTGAAACCTACCTTTTCATTGAATGTGCTCTTGATGGTTGATGCTCTTGCAATTTTGTCGGGCAACTGCATTGACGAGTGTGAACAAAAATGACAGTGAGACACGCAAGTTGCTGAATATGGACACGACGAATCAATTATTAGTGGGTGTCACTGCCAAATAGACCTAGGCTAGGGTGCCTAGGAGACACCTGCAACCGGTATTAATTCACCATCAACCTACAAATCACCAAAATCCCTAAAATCATCCTCTTCTTTCAATTCCCT
>NW_011502817.1:0-4517 GCF_000495115.2 Populus euphratica | reverse complement strand
ATATATATATATATATGTGTGTGTGTGTGTGTGGAAGTTTGATAGTATTTTTTCTAGTCAATAGTAATTGGAAAATATACAAAGAAACACACACTGTTTTTGGTATTAAAAAAATAAGAACGGCTTCTATTTTTGCAAGATGTTTCTTTTGTTTTGTTTTTCCCCCCCAAATGGATGAACAAAGCTAAAGGTAGGTCAGCAGCTCCCATGCCCACTAAGGAGAAAGAGCTCTCCCCCCCACCACCAAAGAATATATGATAAAAGCTGATTATTACAAGGATCATTCAGACAAGTTCGATGTCAACTGAACAGTTGAATACGTTATAAATGACATGATGATATTTTTCATCGTAATCTATTATTTGAGAAATTTTTTAGAGAGATTTTAACTACAAGATTTTTATCAGAAGCAGTCGATCAAGAGTTCCAAATAATTTATACCTTTATAGCTTAGTCTTTATAGTTTATATATATATATATAAAAAAAATGGTGTCTACTTTTTGTTTTTTTTTTTAATCATTTCACTTTAGTTGACGGAGATTACAACTTTGTTGGTTGGATAATGTCTTTGTTTTCCATCTTCTTAAAAATTGAAAATAATGAGAAAGATTAAAGTTGTGATTACCATGCACAACAAGTAATTATTATATTGGCATCAAGCTATGAGATTTATTTTGATGTTCGGTATTATAATATAGAGTATTTTTTAAAAATATTTTATAAGAATAATTATTATATTTGCATCAGAATTTTTTTAAATACATATAACATTCAGTTAAAAGAGAGATACGCGGATGATTTTTGAACTTATTTGGAATTCAATCTTATTTATAGTTGGAGGCAAGATCATTCAGTAGACCTCATAAAAATTGGGTATATGGTCTCTATACATTACAGTTGAGAATTTATGAATGACCCATAATATTTCAACCATTGGATGTTCACAATCAATTTCGAGTATCAAACTTTGAATTTCAAGATAATTTTAAACCAACAAGTACAAGTTCAAATGACTTATCTTAATGATGATTATGCACGACTTAGTATGAAGATGACCAAACTTCGTTCACTGATAATGAAAATTAAATCATATATGAGAGGTATATGTGCTTTCCTTTATCAGTCTCATGACCCTCATAAAGACCCATCTTTTCCTTCTCTTCCAACACTTATATTCTAGATTGATTGTATTTAAATTTATAAATGTTTAGATTTGAAATAAATATTTTATTTTTATATTATTTTATTTTAATTATTTTATACTTTTATTAAATAGATTTTTTTAAAAAAATATATTGTTATTGATAGTGCTACAAATAGATTAAGTCTATTAATATATTCTAAAGAGTTGAAATAATATTACTGCAAATATTACTTCCACTCTTTAACTACTAATGAAATTGCATATGATCCTTTTGTTGATTATATATTAAATTCATCAAGAGAAATATTAACAATGAAAAAAATCACTAACGACATTATGTATCATTTTTTTATCAATGATAATTATATTCACTGATGGCAATACCAATAAAATGACATGAATGATTTTATTTAGTGTGCTTGTGTTATAGTAAATTTATTGGTAATATTATGTAATATTATGACCAACAAAAGCATCAAAAGATCACAAATCATCTACAAGAGTTTTTTAATTAAGTATTTCTATCTAAGAAACTATCAGTATAATTTTTATAATTAAGTATTTTTATCCATGAAACTATTGTATAATTTATCTTATTAAACTAAGAGTATAAATAGATATCAACAAATCTAAAAATTTTGTTAGATTGTTTATTTTGTGGATTAATTATCTAAGTGACGCTACTGCTTATCGATTGTGATGTTTTGAGTAATATCAATAACTTCGATTATTAAAAAATTTTAAAAAAAATACCGATTGTGATAGTCGGTGGAGGAGATTGCTTTATTGTTATATGCAATAATTTTGAAGGAGAATACATAATAACCACAAGCACATACAACCAAACAATCCATAACCACACACACTACAAACAAAATTTATTTGGTGTCAATTTCTCCCTTCCATTTAATTCAATTTTGCCTCAATGCTTTCCTAGCATTTTTAACATAAAATAAAAGGTCGACTTCAAACATTAGTTTATATATTACATGTGTTCATGGCAGGGATGAATTTAAAAAAAAAAATTAAAGTTATATATAAAAAAATTAGATGAATCTTTATCACCATAAGGGGATGAATTTTTAAAAAAAAAAATTAAAGTTATATAAAAAAAATAGATGAAACTTTATCACCATGTAGACATACTCATAACATGTACCTATAAAAAGACAAACTTCGACCCATTATATACATGAGATATGTTAGTATTGTGTCTATAATGCGGGGCACATTATCATTCACATATTTGCTGATGCATTATTACATAGGATATGCCATTTCTTCCCATATTTATCATTATTGAGAAAAAGAACGGCTTCTATTTTTGCTCTATGTTTGTTTTGTTTTTTTCCCCTAATAGATGAATGTGGCTAAAGGTAGGTAAGCAGCTTTCGTGACCACTCAAGGAGGTAAAGCTTTCGCCCCCACCACCAAAACATATATTACAAAAGCTGCTTATTACAAGGCTCACTCGTACAAGTTCGATGTCAACTGATACAGTTGAATAAGTTATAAACGACATGGTGATGTTTTCATCATAATCTAGATTTTTAAGAGAGATTTTAACTGCAAAAACTTTACCAGAAGCGGTCAATCAAGATTTCCAAATAATTTATTCTTTCATATTAAAATATAATATAAATTATATTTTAAGATGTTATCTAATAATATAAATTATTAAATTATATTGAATTAGTAATTTGATATATAGAGTTAATTATAGATTAGTCTTTATAGTTTATTAAAAAAAATGGTGTCTTTTTTTTGTATTTTTAATCATTTTAATTTATCTTAAAAGTTGAAAATAATGAGAAGGGTTAAATTTTTAATTATCATGCACAACGAGTAATTATTCCTATTCCATGGGCCTCAAGCTATGGGATTTTAGTCAGGAAGACAAGGGAACGAGATTTCCTTTTCCTAGATATATCTGCTTATCTTAGCCGAGCTACTGCATATCGATTGTGATAGTCGGTGGAGGGGAAATTCATAGCCACACACATATCACCCATGGATCATTGTTTACCATGATTGATTTAGTCTATGGATCATTGTTTACCATGATTAATTTAGTATTATTTTATTTCAATAAATGACTTTTTATAAATAGTATTTCCATCTTATCTACTTTTTTTTTGACCTTCTAATAAAAAAATATATTTGAAAAAGAACATAAAAAGGAAAAATGATTAAGTTGTAAATAGGTTTTTTTTTAAAAAATATGGATTAAATACATATTTTAGAGCCAAGGAGCACCAATTAGCTAATTCTGCTAAACTATATGGATGGAGTTATACTTAATTCTCAAATATATAATTTTTTTGGAATGATTAAGATAAATTAATTGAATACTGAAATATTTTTTTCCTTTTCATTACAGTCCTTGGATTTTGATTATTCTTATTCTAGTTAATTTTCACCTTTTTCTTTTATTTTTTTAATTTTACCCCTAACATAATTACAATATGCCCTCTAATTTTTCTATTTCTTTCATTTCAATCATTGATTCTTTAATTCTTTATTTCTAGTCTAATTTGACTTTCAATTTCAATTTTCTTCTTCAATTAAGTCTTCCATTAAATTCTAACTTGGCTATTTGTTTCAAAATTATCATTGAATTTCTAAGTTCTTTCAATCTTACTAAATTATCAAATTAAGTTCTTTTTCTTCAATTTCTCTTCAATTAAATACTCATTTATGACCCAATTCATTCAAATTCAATTTGTTTTCTTACTATACTTGATTATTAGTTCAAATTTCAACCCTAGGTCTATTTGTTTTTGTATTTTTGTATTTTTTATCTTTTATGATTACCTTTTAGCACACAAAAATTAATAAGTTAAAAAATAAAAAAATATTAAAATTTACTAAATTTACTAAAAAAACACTTTGTTTTTTGAATTTTTGAAATATACTAAAATAAAGGTAAGAACTTGGGTTATGATAAATATGATTCCATTAAAGCCTATTGAGTATGAGTTGCATCCTTTAAGTTAAACTCATTAAGTAATTGAAGCTCAATCTAAATTTTACTATCTTTATGGGTTCAATGTCTATTTTAGAAACAACTTGAATGACAAGTCTTATATATATACAGGGATTAATGTTAAAATCTTGTGATAGATAAGTCTTTTTCTTAGGGACCAATGACAATTTTTTTCATGAATAACTGAAATAACAAGTCTTTTTTTAAAGAACTAATGTCAAGATTTATCTTTTATAAATAACTGAATGAATAAATTTTCTATTTTTAAAGTTTTATGTTAAAATTTTCACAAAACAATTAGAACTTAAAAATAAAAAATAATCTAAAAACAATTAGGATAATTAAAGATAATAAAAAAATGAATTTAGAAGATAACTCATATTAAA
>NW_011502799.1:11859-16352 GCF_000495115.2 Populus euphratica | reverse complement strand
GTTAATTCCACTTACTTACAATGGGTTAAGGTGTGGAACTTTTTCGTGTGAACAAAACACATAGTTGAAGGTAAATACAAGTGAAGAGTGTGGAAAAGCTTAGTCTAGTGGGACTAGACTATCATATAGGGTTGAGAATTTTCGACAAGAAATTAATTATGTGACAACAATTATGATTAACTTGTGAAACTTATAATCTAGATCATAAGACTATTATAGCCTCGTGTAACCTAAGTCAAAACAAAATAGGACACTCCATTCTAATAAAACAAATATTAAAGGAAAATGAAGACACGTCAAATATAAAAAGTGATTCAATTAAAACTATATTGGTGGCTCACCCTACGTCGCGGGCTAATAAAATTGTTTATAACGTAAAAAAGGATGGTGAGATGATGATCATATTTTTAAAGAATCAAGAAAAATATGAGACTCGGGCCATTAGCCTAATTGGATCCAATAAGTCAATTTATTTAATAATCAAACCAAAAAAATTATCAATAATCAACTATAAAAAATGAGTCACCAATATCGTGCTCAAGAGAATAGAACAACAAAAAGTCCATTAGATTCTTGTTGTTGTTTCATTATGGACATTGATAACCCACTATCAAAAAGAATTCACTGAAATAGTTTTAACACTATTGTGATAGGTTATATGATGATACTGAAAGAATTGATATATGACACTAGACCACCAATTCTGAAAGCAAAATAAAAAAATACCGTGAAGTGAGCATCCATACTTATATTTAAGTAATTGATTTAATTTAATTCAAAGAAAAATTTCTTTAAAAATATAAATATAACAAAAATAAATAAATAAAAAGACCCGAGGTAACTTGGTTTATTTTCAAAATTAGTGAAAAATCTTATAAAAATCAAATAAAAAAATAATAGAGTCTAATTTCCAATTAAATCAAATGTAGAATGATGAAACTAAAAAACACAAACTTGAAAAAAAAAAAAACCTGAGTGAATATACTAAACCTGATTTAATCTTATAAATTCACAAACTTTTAAAAGAAAAAAAAGAATGAACCTGAGTGAATATACTAAACCTAAGTTAATCTTATAAATTCACAAACTTTTAAATTATAAATTTGGGCTCAATCAAGAAGCTTAATTAATATAGAAAGATAAAATTAGAAAAAATTTAAAATTTAAAAAATTATCAAAGTAAAAAAATAGCAATAAAAAATGGAGGATGAAATAATAATAAAAAATCAAATTTAAAAATGATTTCAAATAACATAAATATTTAATAAAAAACGAGGACCAAATAAAAAAAAATTGAAGGAGAATGAAATTAAAAATAAATTTCAATTCTATAAATTAATTCAAATATAAAGATATTAATTAAAATAACAAAAAAAATTAAAAAAAAAAAACAAATTAAAGGCTGCTGTGAAATTTAGGGAGGTCAAGAGCGAAAATCAAGAAGAGAAAATAAAAAAAAAATAATAAAAAAAGAAAAGCCAATATGCAACCGACTGGAAAGAACTACATCAGACACTCCATCTAAGTATGTAGTTCTGCTGTGAAGATTCAAAAAAACATATAAAAAAATTGTTTTTAACCTCTTGAAGTCGTCACACATGTCATTTAAACACGACAAGAAGGCTTACTTATTGGTATGTGCAACATGAACAACAAGCACTTTTTTTTATTTGTTAAAACGCTAGATTGCCCTCAGATCACATGATTATCACATAAAAAAAAAAAGCTAAGATGAAAGTATGAACACGCCCCTTGACGCAAGCTAAAACAATTTGATTTTAAGAGTAATATGATCGTTTAACTATAATATAAAATGTAAAATTTCAAAACAGTTCCTTAATCTAAGTTAAATATATTTTTTTTGTTTTTAAGTAAAATTAAGTAATTATATTGTGAAAGAAAAAATATGAAAAAACCTAGCTATTCCCGATCAATTCTATAATAATTAATGAATCCTATAAAATCACCTTATTACTCGAAATAATCATTTAAGTTTTTTTTACAAGAAGGAATTTTTTTTATAAATGTTTTTGCCTACTAAATTCCCAATTGCATCTAGGTATGCCCCAGGTACTTTGCACCTTGATCTTGGAAAATCCACTTTTAGAAGAACAAAAACTTCCTCAAATTTCTAACCCTAACTAATAAGTTTGGTTCAATAATTCAACAAAATGATTTTGTTATTCCTCGAAAAATACAAAGCAACAGATAAAGGTACCCAAAACGCAATAAAATTTGCGAATTGGTGGGAAATGTCCATCAACGTGCTGAAGACAGAATAGGTCTCCTGTACATTTAGTCGTTTATTCTTTATTTTCTTTTCTCTTCTCCCTCTCAACTTTGCATACGTTTTTAATTACTAAAAATAAGAGAGTTTTTCACTAGTAAAAAAATATTTTTCTTTTCTATTTTCTCCTTTTCAGTAGAAAACTTAAAGATATGTTTATTTTTTGATAACAAAGTTTACAATTATTTTTCATAAAAAAAATTAATCTTAATTTGTAATACTTGTTTTAATATTTTTAATTTGTAATAATTTAATTTTAGAATATTAAGTTAATTTCATTTAAATTAAAAATTATCATGAAAAGATTATATTGTTAACTAATAGATATTTTATATTCTATTTATAATAAAAATCAAATTTATGACACTAACTAAATATGAAAATGAAAATGTAAAAAAATAATTTTAATTATTTACATTGCTAAAAGTTGTTTATATATAAAAGGAAAAAAAAGTATTGTTTACATTTTGTTTTGTTTTTTTCTTAAAAGAAACTATGATGAACCTTTATGTCAAAGATTAATCTCAATTTACAAATTTAAATGGATGGGTATGGCCTGAAGAGTAATTTTATATGTCTCTCTAATATATTTTTTCAAATAAAAATTATTAGGGCTTGGAATTTACATAAATTTATTAAAATAATAATTTTAAAATTTGAATTCATAACTATTTGATAATTAAAACTCCGATACCATGTTACAAAATTATTTTAATCAAAAAATATATATTATCGAGTGAGGTCCTAGTAGTGGTTTTATATTACTATTAGACATTCTAAAATGAAAACATTTGAAGGGATATATTTCGTTTGAATAAAAAAATCTTGTTTTTTTTCTTTCTTTGAATCCATACTTTTAAAAAATTTAAAAATTATTATGTTTTTAAACAACCCCTATTTTATTTTTTTGGTTGAAGCAAAAGGTTATCTATCCACACTAAGTAATTCTTTCAATTATTGTCCCATAAACAACTTTATTCTTTTTTTTTTGTAAGAATTAATGGAATGATCTTGATCTAGAACTTAGGTTATAAAGGTGATGGAGAATGAATTATCAATAGATGTTTTTTAAAAAAATTATTAATTCAAAACTTTTTTTATAACGAGTAAATTCCGGAGACAATCCAAAAATAGGTTTTAAACCCAAGCCCGTGGCTTCGACCCAACACCAAACTCGTCAATTGACACATCTTTAAGCTCAAGTGTCATGCGTGAGCCCAACACTAGAACAACGAATCAACATAGTTTTTGGATTTAACACCGAATATATATAAATATATGGTGTTGATCTAATGGTATGACACCTTTAGTCCCAGCATTAGACCATTTGGTTTGACAACCCCAAGCGTAGGTGTGTTGCCTGATCCCAACATCAAACTTGTGTTCTAATTATGTTTTGGGCTTGAGCCTCACACCTCGACCTCATGCCAGGCCACTTGGGTTAGCAGCCCTGGGCATAAATGTGTTGCCTTGTTTTAACATCAGACTTGTGTCCTCTTGTGTTTTGGACTCGAGCCTTATGCCTAAGCCTAATGCTAAGCTACCTGGCATGAAGCCTTTTATGTCTAATAACTTTATGCTCGTCGCTTAGTGTGTCACCTAACATCCCTCAACTCAAGCATACTACCTCAGACTACGCGAGGTCACTTGGCCTGACACCTTCTAGGCTAGCACATTTTGATTTTGGATCTAATATTTAGGCTCAGCATTAGGCGACTTAGCTGGTACCCTATAAGTTTAGACATGTTGTCTTAGCCCAACATCAGGTATGTGGCCTGACATATGCGGGGTTTAGATCTCACACTAAGTCACCTAACGCCCCTAGACTCATGTGCATTACCTAGTTCTAATGTGAGGTCACCTAATCTAACACCTCCTAGGCTAGCAGATAGACTTAGCGCATTTTGGTTTTGGACCTTGTGTTTGGGATCATTGTTAGGTGATTAGTATTTAAAAGTGCATTTTTATCATGGTTTTATATCATCATTTTGCACTTGAAGTATCAATAACTCCTTAACTAAAATATGTTTTATAAGAATGTATCTAATAATATAAGATACCTATAAATTGTGGTAAATGTCTATTTTTAATGCAGGCCTATATTATTCAAAAAAAAAATTATTTTCTTCCAAGAAAAGCCCCATAATTATGTGTTGATACATTAAGCACAAAAGAAAGGTTTATTAATATCTTGTAAAGAGGTATT
>NW_011502799.1:0-10927 GCF_000495115.2 Populus euphratica | reverse complement strand
TTTATAATTTGTATAATTAACCTCCCTGTGGTTCGACCCCGGTCTTGCCGGGTTATTTATTACTTCGACACTCCTGCACTTGGGAGAAGACATCAACCTTTTAGTCGTGTCATTAGGCCACCTAACTTGATGCCTCATGGGTTTAGACATCTTGTTTAGGCCCAATATCAGATATATGGCCTGACATATGTTGAACCTAGACTTCACACTAGACTACCTAACTTGGTATCCTCTAGACTAAAGTGTGTTGTTTAAGCCTATTGCTAGATCAATTGGCCAAACACCCTTAGATCTTGACACTTGACTTAATCTAATCTTGAGTATTTTTAGGGTTTAAGTTTGTGACTTGAATCCAATATCTGATCCCTTAACTCTTTTTTAACTAAACCCAATCTTTATAACCTAGATCTAGAGTGTCAAAGGACTTTTGACATCTTATATTGAAGAGGTGTGTATTCCTTGGCTTATTGTATATAAGGTAAGGGTCTTACTTAATAAATCTATACTTTACTTATAACCTTAAATGTACAAGAGTCTCTCATGTTATATTATATTTTCATCTTGTTAACATATGTCTTATAAATATTTATTTTTTATTAATATATTTATAAAAGATATTTATATTTTATTAATACATGTGTTTCATTATTAATGTTATCATTGTGTAATGACTTTTTAGTCCACTCATTTAAGTAAAAGAATAATATTCAAGAAATAAATATTCCCTTACTAATCTAGATGAAATGTTCAGAATTTTTTCATTCTCAGTATATATATATATATATATATATATATAACACTATTTAGGTTACAACGCATTTATTTCAAAATAAGAACAAGTAAATTTTTTATTCTATTCTTTTTTTTCTACAAAAATACTAACACATGACGGTATTTAAATCCACCATAAAGAAACTATTTTTACAGGTATTAAGATTTTTATATCACAGTGCTATCTTCCTTAGTTATAGACAATTAATCAAATATTCAGAATATCTAATTAAATTTATTATTCAACCACTAAAAAATTATATTTCTAAACATTTTAAATTTTAAAATATTATCAAAAGGTAAGCTATCACATTAAAAGGTATTATATGAATTCAGGGTAAATTAGAGAAGTTCAAAATCGTATAAAATCCTAAAAAAATCCTAATTGTTGCACATATTAATTAAAAACACATGAATTAGCTGCTGAGGGGATAAAAACATTAAGGAACTCTAGGGGATTTGGAACGTTGTATAGACAACTCTTGACTTTCATAATATCTTTTATTGATGATGCAGAAAATTCCAACTATGGAGAATTGAACAAGCTTTGCGTTGATATTATATGAATTCCGAATTATTTCCCGATCCAAGAGTTATGGCATTTGAAATTAAATTATTCGTTGAGCTTCATAAGTGAATTTTCGGAATTAAGCCAGTCTGATGCATGAACCAACAATTCATGGTTGGTTTTTGGAAGGTTGCATCATATAAAGACCCACTGGTAGAGAAATTATGCTAACACAAATCAAGTGTACTTTCCAAGCTAAAGTTTTCGAAACTACACTCAATTATTGTTCTTCTTCTATTTCTAAATAATTACGACATAAGGTACTCTTGAGAGCCCTGCAGCATGTGGGTGGGCAATGATATCCAATTTGACTTGTGTCTTGCTAGGATAATAACAGATGGTTCACGATATTCTAAGGATATAGTCAAGTTTTTCTTTAATTACAAGAAAAAACACCAAATGATAATAGCTTTTTTCCAAAAGAGTGTGAAAAATTTGGTACTCAAGTTATCAATTTAAATATCTTTAATAAATTTTATTGATGTGATTATAAATAAATCTAAATATATGTTAATGTTATAAAAATATATCGTATAAATATTATTAAAAGATCTTAGCGATATTAGTCTTATAAAAAATAAAAAATTAAAGATTAATTACTTGTAAATTAAATGTCAATTAAATACTGAAAGATGAATTGAAAAAATAAAAAAAAATATTAAAATTTAATTTTTTAAAATTGAATGCTAAAAAAAATTTTAAAAAATTATTTTGAAAAATATCAAAAAACAAAATTCCTACATAATTTAAAATGCCTATTTCAATTTTAATTATTATTATTATTTTTTTCAATTCAACTTTCAGTATGTAATTAATATTTAATTAAATTTTTATAGCTCATTGAATACCTTATAAATCTAGTAAAATAAATATACACATTAAAACTTGAACACATGATAATGAAAGGAGACAAGTTATTCTAATGCCAAGCGCTAAAATGTAATTTTAATTATTTCTGCACAAGGAAGCGATTGATGGAGAAAATAAAAGCATAATGACAACGTAGAATATCAACTCCTGGGCAGTCCTTGCAAGCTTGAAAGTGGATTGAGGTGATGATTGTGGTCTTGTATGCACCTCAATTATACTAGATTGATTTGTTTTTTAGATTAACGTGGGTGTCCGGGCCAGCTTGCATGCACCACGACTAATTTCACGGGTCCTGAAGTTAACGACCATGTAAAACTCCAGTGGCCATCATATGAATAATCAAGGACTCGAACCTGAAACCACAAAGAAAGGAAACCCCTTAATCCCAAATTTTTACCACTTGGCCAACACCTAAATGGTTATACTAGATTGATTCTTAATCATTGTTGTTATGTACTATGTTAATAGTTATTTTTAAAATATTTATTACTTAAAACTATATTAAAAGAATAATAATTTTTATATTAATATATTACAAAATATAAAAATATTAATTTTAAAAAATAAAAATCCAAATATTTGAAAAAACACAGCCTAGCCACGGAAATAAAAGGTATCATAGTAGGCACATGCGTTGCTCCTATGGTGCTAGTGTATGTTGAAAGCAGCATGTCGAGGCTTATGTCTACATTGTTTACACAACTTAATCATCGCTTTATTTTAGACTATATAAAAGACCACTGTGTAGCTAAATTCCATTTCTAAAAGGTCTCATGAAATTCGACCATCACATGCTAAGTGCATCATTCCAGCCGCGTATTTTTTTTTATATTTTAAGAAAATTAAATTTTTTAAATTATTTTAATATGCTAATATTAAAAATAATTTTTAAAAAATAAAAACAATATTATTTTGATATATTTTCAAATAAAAAATATTCTAAAAAGCAATTGCAATCCATTTTTAAAACTTTTTATTTTTATTTGTTTTAGTAGATAAAATATTTTTAAATTTTAATCAACAGCTCAGGTTTTTTATTTTTGTTTTTAAAAATAATAATTTAAAATAATATTAGAGTATTAATAATTAAACAATCATGTGTTTAATTTTAATTAAATTGAATTTTAGCATAAAATTATAGTGTAGTTGTGCAGCTTCTAATTTAATAAAAGAAGATTCACTTAAAAAGAATATTAAATAATAATGAAAATCATGCCTATAGCTCCATCAAACATCTTATTTGTAATTAAATTCACTTGTCGCGTATAAAGTTATAAACATAATAATTGACTAGTGCTTGGTGGCAACAATAATTAGAGGAAGTTGTGATGTAGGAAATCAATAATGGAAATCGAACTGGATATTGAAGGGGTGGGTGTTGTGGATTAATCACTTCAGCGTCGAGTCGCCATGTCCAAGCCTTCAATATTAGAAAAACTCAACAGTAGAACGAAGGACTGGTTCTCTTTTCATTCATTTAGAAAACTTTGATACTAGCTCTTCGTCGTTTAATTTCCATGTCCTTGTTTTTCCCTTCCCGTGCAGATATTTCCTCCCTTTTCTCCTCGAAATTAAGTCAACAAGTTCCTGTGAGATCACTTCTCGAAGAAGACAGTTCCACTCAAGCTTTCAATGACTTCTCTAAGAAAGGTAGCACATTATGCTTTCAATGACTTTCAAGATTGCCAGACTCGGCTGCATAAAGAGGATTGGCCCCTTCTAATTTAAAAAAAGTAAAATGTTCCAAGGAAATATAACTCGAAATCTCAATAACAATTATAGCTGCATAGCTGCAAGCCTTGTGGATTAGTTGACCTGTTAGTATTTTTAATTATTTTTCTCACAAAGAAATGAAAAAAAGCTGGAGCAAACCCCTTCCTTTTCTCAGTCTCATAATCCCCCAATGGGCAATAACCGCTTTATCATCGTCAAACAAAATCCCTCCATGCGTGGACATTGCAGTAGTCGGAGGAGGCTCCCGTCATTCTGAGATGAATGAATATTGAGCTCAATTATTAGCTCAGTTGACGGGTTTCAACTCAATGTTCTTGGACAATTAAATTTCAGTTTCCAAGGAGTAAGGCTCTCCCTTAATAAAATAGTTAACGACGTACTGATCAAAGCTTAGGTGGGATCTCGAAGACGTCGAAAACTGTCTTCAAAGTTCTGTAATATTGCTTTCCTTTATAATTTGAAATCATGAATTTTCATATCATCAGCTCCTTACCCTGTTCACATGCCTCAGTTAGATTAACTTTGCTGCTGTGTTGTTATTATTATTATTTTTAAATATTGTCGTCGTAAACATATTTTCATAAATTCTCTCCTGCAACTTATACTCTCATTAATGACTATTCCATTCCTCTTAATTTGTAAGAAAACATCCCCCCTCTTTGATGAAACAGGAAAACGCAAGTTTAACCCTAATTTACGTGATTTAACTTGCAAATCATGAATGTTCTTTGAAATTAAAGTGTATAAGGACTCAGTTAGCGTGTAATTGAGTTGTTAGCGGGTAATTGGAGCCAAGTTCAACCCTTTTATACCGATGGGCTTGGAGTTTACACACCCGATCACATGGTTCATGTCTCGGTACTCCAAATAAGTCTGTAAAAGATACAGGCTCAAAGGCATAATGTGCTGCGAAGCTCACCTAAAGATACAGGCTCAAAGGCATAATGTGCTACGAAGCTCAGATATCAAAGGTTCAAATAGAGCTAGCATCCATTTAAAGTCGAGGCATCCATTTGAAGACCTTGGGTCTCCAAATGATCCAACAAAATAACACCCTGAGATAGAATGTTAAACTTAAAATATTATAATTAAAGTTAGTTAATTTTAAAATATTTAAGGATATGAACTATGTAATTAAACATCAATTAATTACAAATTAGTTAATTTAAAATATTAAATTATTTTTGTTTTTTAAATAAAACAACTACTCTTCCATCTCAAAAAGTATTACTCCTCATGCTTTTTGAAGTGAAAGTTAATGTATTTTTAATCTTTTTTTAATACAAAAATCACATTTCATTCTCAAAATTTAAACAATTTATTTTAAAAGTCCTAAAATCCCAACCGATAAGACTCAATCATAGTTTCACCAGTAAAAATATAAATAAGTATTTTAATTCTAAAAGGAAGATATCGATAATTCTATTCTTAGAGAATAAAAATATATAAATTTATAGAGAAAGTCAAGGTCAAATATTTTCATAGTTATCTTTTTTACCATTATATTTTTTTAATATTTAATTAGCATTAACAAATATTTCTCATCTTTACATTTTTCAATTAAAAAAATTATAATACAATTAAAAAAAACGCAACACAAGCATGCTTTTCTGCTGTACTGAAACTTGATTTAAGATTCTATTTGTGATGTAGTATTAATAACTTTTTCTAGGTATATAATTTTTTATTTGTTTTATTAAAAATATTTATCAAATATTTAATTAATTTTTTTACATTAATAAACATATTGAAAATATCTGCAAACTTTTTTTATTTGCATCAAAGTTAAAAAAAAATGATTGGACCGACGGTGAATCACAAGAGAACTAACTAGTTAGTTCAATTCCGCCATTAGTCTAACTACGTACTCTGCAGGCAACAACATTCCAGTTTCGGTCGCAGCCTGCTGGGTGGAGACATACATAAAGGCCGTATTCATCAGCTGACAACGCACTCCGAGCTCAGCTTCATCAGCTGACAACGCACTCCGAGCTCATTTGCTGTCAGTCAAGTAAATTAGTGATGGTGGTGGGGTGGTGAATGTTTCTGTACGGGTACAACACTTGTTAGGGAAGCTCGCCTCTTTAAGCATCATGCATCTGCCTACATTTCTCTATACCACTCTTCTTTTTTATTTTTCTGCATTTCTGGTACAGATGAAACTATAATTGTTTTATCCACTCTGTGCTGTAAATTGATTTTTTTATATAAAAAATTAAACAATAATAACCTTAAACAATATAGATTAACTTGATGGACATAAGAGATTGAGATGCTTTATAGAAATAAAAGTAAAAAAACTATTAAATTTAAGGTCTAATTAATAATTCAATATTAAATAAAATTTTTAAAAAATAAAAAAATATCAAAGGAGAAAAACGAACCTTAATATAGGTTAACTCTACCAATTCACTATGCATGACATGAGATAATGATTAAAAAAATTTCTTTTTAAAAAACTACCTTGGAAAAATATTTAAAGTTAAATAAAAAATATGAATAAAAAAAACAAGAGACACCCCATCCTTAATTTAACTAACCCTTAATATGAGACAACCCTATATAGAAAAAAAATTAAAAAAAATTAATAACTTAATATCAAAAAATAAAATAAAAAAATAAAAAATAAACTTTAAAACAACAAAGTTAACTTGGCTTAATGGAGATCCAAAATAATCTCATAAAATAAGAAAATGAAAAAAAAATTAAAAAAATAAAAACTAAAATTAAATAATAAATAAATAAAATAAAATACTAAGGGACAAGAAAAAAATTAACACAAATAATGAGTATCTTTGATATAAAATAAAATCAAATCAAATGAAAAAAGATAAAATAGAAAGAAAAAATGTGTGTTCAATTTTTAAATTGATCTTTGTATTTTTTTTATTTAGTTAAATTAAAAAAATATTAAATCAATTAAAATCTATAATATAAATCATGACAAATTAATCTACATTCACTCTGAAAAAACCAACGGAACATCATTTTAAAATTGACAAAAAAAAAACAATCATCCTAAATAAAGTTTTTGTTCAAAAACATCTTCGTCTAACCTGCAATGTAGTGTAGCCAATCATCTAATATCTACCAGGGCTAGTTTTGAATAGATGCACAGTCATTTTTGTGCAAGTGTGATTAGGATGATATCGAATATTCATGAATCAAAGTTTTTACCATTGATATTTGAATATTAAATTATAATTATAATACATTTTTATTCTCTATTAATTATTCAGAGTAAAAAAGTAATTCACGATGATTCATTGAGTTTTGAGTGTTTGTTATATAAATACTATTATTATTCAAATTTATATAAAACAATAATATCAATATTTGGATTTTATATATATATATATAAAATCTTAGGTGCTCGGCTTTCGTACAAGAGCACTGAGGTCCAAGGTCCTGCTTTCTTTTTTAACATATTCATTAATAGACAACGACACGTTGTCCGTGCATCATCTTTTCTGAAATTCATTAATTTTTAAAGTATTCATTAACAGACAACGACACGTTGTCCGTGCATCATCTTTTCTGAAATTCACCAGAATTTGAGCGAACTTGTCGAATTCTGGTTAGCCAATAGTCATAAAGCGAAAACTTGCGTTTTTCTTTTCGTTTTTCACTGAAAAACAGACTTAAACAATTCTTTAAGCCATCAAAACACAAATCAGAGCAAAAAAATCATTTACAAGCAACAAATTAATGCAAAAATTGAATTTAAATATTTTAGATCTTCAAAACCGACATAGTTTCCTATTTTTGATGATGAAAAGGTTTAGTTTTGGTGTACGTGGATTCATCGCAATAAAAGTTTTCATTTGATGGTTTTATTTACAAATGTTATAGCCAGATTCATTGAACAAAAATCTTCTCTACCTTTATCTTTTCTTTTAATTTCCTTACTTTTTTACTTTATTGTTAATAAAATCCAATGATAAAAAATAAACTATATAAAATCAATTATTATAATTGTTAAATGAGGATGTGGGTTAAAATATTAAAAAAATTTAGGAATAAAGTTAAAAAAATTATTAAATTTTATATTTTTGCATTTTGGATTGTCTAAAGAAGATATAAATTTAAATTATTTGCACAATGTATGGAAAAAAATATATTAACAAAAAATTAAAAGAAGAAGAGTTTTTTAACTTCGCATCATGAAATACTATTCATTAATTTATTTTTATTTTGTTTTTTATAAGAATATTCTTATATTATAAATCATATTATAAATTTGATAGATTAATTCAGATTAATTTTAATTATGTTTTAATTTTATTTTTTAATATTGAATTAATTATAAATTAAATTTTATAATTTATTTAAATTTATTTTTTATTGAATTATTTTAATGTTATAATTTAAAATATAAGTTTGATAAATTAATCTACATGAACTTAAGTTATTTTTTAATTATATTTTTTTGATTTTATGTTCTCTTTTATATTATTTTTTTTTGTCAAATTCCTTTTTTTTGAGTTGAGTTTATCCGAATAAATTTTTTAGCAAGAAGAAAAATGTTCCTGGCTGCGGCTAACAAACCTATTTTTTTATCCAATCCTTATCCCTTCCGTGTGCCGTGCACCAATCCAAACCCATGCTAAAGTCTCTATCTATAATATAGAAAGGGATAGACGGAGTGAGCGTTTTGAATTTGAAGTTCTTGTTTAAGTTATTTTTTATTTACAAATATATTAAAAAAATATTTTTTATTTTAAAAAAATTATTTTTAATATTAATATATTAAAATTACTTATAGACATAAAAAAAATTAATTGAAAAAAATTTTAATTTTTTTTTAAAATATAAAAACAAGCATTACTTCTACGCAATCTGTTTTTGTGTGAGATGGAGGGCAGATACCTGAACATGATGATGGTGGTTTGGTACTGCATGGGTCCCACATGAAGGGTCCATTTTGTGCTGACGGCCGAGCCCACGTGACTGCCTCCACGGAC
Organism: Populus euphratica; assembly: GCF_000495115.2. NCBI lineage: Eukaryota > Viridiplantae > Streptophyta > Magnoliopsida > Malpighiales > Salicaceae > Populus > Populus euphratica. Next base: position 2,020 of record NW_011502799.1, on the reverse strand, counting down.
CATCTACTTCATTATTTTCCTGCTTTTCTCTTTGGTGCCACCGATGCATCGTATTCTGTTCAGGCCAGTGCTTGTCCGCGTCTACCGGTCTCGTAGAAAGAAACAAAAGAAGGGAAATATATTTGTGAAGCAGCTAGAAACCTTAAATTTTGTCGTTGTTACACTATGAGTGTCCACGAGAGCATAGTATTTATGATTTAGAATATTTTTTATTTAAAAATATATTAATATAATATTTTTTTATTTTAAAAAACTATTTTAAAATCAACATATCAAAACAATTTATAAACATATAAAAAAATAATTTTTTAAAAAAACAAATTTTCAAATTTTTAGACTAAAATTACTAATCCCTTGTCCGTGTACCTGGCATGATTACGCAAAGCATTTGTCTTGATTAATACTTTACAGGCACATAATATATATATATATATATATATATATATGTAGAAATGAGCCAAAGGGAATAGTTAGGTGGTTCTGTACGATGTTTTGTCCGTTTCCACTTTCCACAGAGTAAAAGGTGATAAATTGAACGGAATGTGCAAGCAAGAACGAAGGTGGGCACGAACATGGAAGTAATTTTGATTTTGTAGTGGTGATAAAAAAAATTAATAGTAAAAAGAATGAGCCGGATATATAAAAACTATAAAGAAATGGGCGGTTGATGATTTTTATTTAAAGAATTATTTAATGCATTATTCTGAGAATGACTTCATAAATTATTCAGTCCCGAACTTGTTTTCATCTCCACCAACTATCCTCCGAGAAAAGAGAATATTAGGTGTTGATTATCATAACTATGGTTGTCATTAATGGCCTGTTGAGAAAAGTAAACGTGATTATTTTTTAAAGAATTTTTATATGTTAAAATATATTAAAATAAATTATTTTAATTTTTTAAAAATTATTTTTAAAATTAATATATCAAAACTATCTAAAATATATAAAAATATTTATTTTTTATAAGAATATTTTAATTTTTTTTAATAACACAATTTTCACTATCTTTTCAAATATTATATACTAAAAGATAAAAATAGCCATTATTGAGGCGTAAGTCTCAATCATTTCAGCTCATATGTCTTCGATCAAAAAAGTGCTGAAGATTTAAGTCCTGATAAAGATCGAGGTAATGATTATGTTCTTGTTGATTTTATATTAGCAACTGTTCTTTAAAGGTTTTTTTAGTTTAAAAATATATTATTTATTTTTAAAAATATTTTTTGGTATCAGTAAATTAAGATAATTTTAAAAATAAAAAAATTAAGTATTTACAAAGACGTATTCTAACTAAACGAACAAACGGTATATCATAAGTAATTACGATGACGATATCATCAAGCTACCGCCACATTCTCATTTTTTTCAACCTTGTCATTGATCGCACACACACTTTCATGTATTTTAATTTCTCAAAAATCAAGAGAGTTTGGTTGGTGGATCGTCAATGGAAACAAATACATCAAAGTCTTTTATGCGGATCTTGGGAGCCCAAAGGATGACAGAGCTGAAAAAACCAGTGGTTGAAGCATGTTCTCCTGCTATGGAGCTGCTGCTTCTCCTTCTTTTATGACAGGCCTATTCCCCTGAAAAGCTATCGAACAGTTTCTAGCTCAACGAGAACCTCCAGTGGTGGAGTTGAATTATTCAGAAAATTCGAGAGGCTGACTTAAGGTCAAATCTGGGGCGCAAGTCTAGTCTTTAGCAGATGATGATTTCTCAAAAGTAGCCGCCTCGTTTCGGTGAAGTAAGCCATGGAGCTTTCTTCGAGATGTCAATATGTTCTGAACGGACCGAGGGAACCACGCTTGGCAACAATAATGTACAATACCAATTTATGGGCTTTTATGGGATTCACTTGTGTCTTTTAGATCTGAATCTTTCTGTTCATTCCAAATATGGCCATCATTGCTTAACCGATGGCCTCTACTATTTTTGAAATATATAGTAAGATACTAATGGGCTTTTTGTAACGATTAGGTTTTCGAAAATTCAAATCCCGTAAAATATGTCTTTG
>NW_011502949.1:13240-14674 GCF_000495115.2 Populus euphratica | reverse complement strand
ACATTTATGTGCCACTAAATTGGACAGTGTATACTATCCAGTCATTTGACACTAGCATAGTACAACTAGAATCTACTATTCTCCACTGTTCAGATTTAGATGTACTCCTTTTTTTCTTGTCCGATTTGTTTCCAGGGACTCTTGCACTGCGATGCGATGAATAAAAACTCAATCGGTACTGGAAGAGCAAGAACAAAAGCTAAAGCAATTTACTTGAGAATGGAAAGTGTCTATGATCAAGTGGATTCAATTAAAACAAGAGCAATGAGCACATACTAATAAGTTGACAAAACCCCGCATAAGTACTGTACAGCAGATGTACACTCTGAGCATCTTTGGCATTCATCAATTCCATATGGCAAGTAGTACATTCGTGCATTGTTCACTTTCGGCATCCATCAGGACCATCATTATTATCAATACTATAAAAAGCGTGGAAAAAATACTGTAGTAGTTTCCATGTCTTTTAATCATTCTTATATATAACAATAGTTATTATTATAATTATAATAATTATTATATTATAATAATTATTATATTATAATATATACTTTTTTCATTTTCATTTCTTTTTCTTTTTTCATTTCTTTTTTGTTTTTTATGCCTTTATTGTTTTTTTTCTTTTAATGATTTTTTTTGTTTAATTTAGTTTGTTAATGATAATTTTTTATTTAGGTATCGTACTTTTATGACACGGATCCCGAGTTTGACGGGTTAACCTGATTTGACGAGTTAAGCTGGAATTTTATTTTTTTTTACTTTTTTTCTTTTTAATTAATTTTTTTCATTTAGTTTAGTTTATTAATGTTAAATTTCTTTCTATTTAATTATCAGACTTTAATGAAACGTATCCCGAGCTTGATAGGTTAACCCGGTTAATTATGGGTTAACCCGTCAATCTTTTTTTCTATTTAGTTATCAAACTTTCATGACGTGAATCTAAGGTTTGACGGGTTAACCTGATTTGAAGGGTTAGCCCATTTAATTTATATTTTTTTCTGCATTAGTTTTTCTTCATGTTGGTTTTTTTCTTTGTTTTTTAATTAATCTATTTAATTATCATATTTTTATGAAATGACTTTGTAGCCGGACCCACATCCAAGGCTATTGGGTCCGGTATTACAACCAGACTCACTTAAACTTGAGCCATGTAAGTTTAATATTATTATAAATATTATAAATATTACTATTGGGTCAAGCGTTGTAGTTAGAACAAAGACTCTTGGGTATATTTTTGTAGAAAGACATAACACTCTTAGATCTTAGTCTTTTTTAATATTTTTTATGTAAGAAAAAAATAATAACCCATGGCGTATGCCTTTGTTTTGTTTTGTTTTCGTTTTCTTTTTAAGCCTTTTATTGTGGACTCCACTATGCAGTCCATAGTGAAAAACCTGATGTCTTTAGTTTTTTTTTTTTTGTGGTTTTTTTTTT
>NW_011502949.1:0-13230 GCF_000495115.2 Populus euphratica | reverse complement strand
ATGTCTTTAGTTTTTTTATTATTTTGTGATTATTCTTTTTCTTAGTTTCTTAATATTAAATTTTTTTGTTTAATTATTAGACTTTCATGACACGGATCCAAGGTTTGACGGGTTAACCCACTTGATTCGGATTATTTTTCTTTTTCCTCATTAATTTTGTTTTTCTGATTTCATCTTTTAATATTGTATGCAATCCATGGTGAAAAAGCTGATGCCTTTAGTTTTTTTTTATGCCTTTCATTGTGGACTGCACAGTACAGTCCACAATGAAAAGGTTGATGTTTTTTTTCTTTTTAATTAACTTTTTTTTATTTAGTTTGTTGATATTAATTTTTTTTCTATTTAGTTATCAAACTTTCATGACGTGGATCTCAGATTTGACAGGTTAATCCAGTTAATTCAGTTTTTTTTTTTCATGTTGGTTTTTTTCTTTGTTTTTTTTATTTAATCTATTTAAGTATCACACTTTTATGACATAACTTTGTAACCAGACCTATATCCAAGAGTATTGGGTTTGGTATTGCAACTAGATCCACTTAAACTTGGGTCTTTCAAGTTTAATGTTATTATAAATATTACTCTTGGATCAGACGTTGTAGTCAAACCTAAGACTCTTGGATGTAGCTTTGCAAAAAATCCTAATACTTTTAGATCTTAGCTTTTTTAAATATTTTTTTATACAAAAAAATTGAATCACAACATTGCGCGGGTGATATAACTGGTAGCTAGGAAAGACTGTGATGCTCGCATGTCTTGTTGATAAAGGTCTAACTTTGCTTAATTTGGCACATAAAATGACAAAAAAATAATAGCAATTTCTCCTGTCATCCACAATCTGGAGGACGAGCAATAGATAATTTGCTGATTTACTTACATGCCAACCTATAGAGATCATCTTAATAAAATGCTAGCCTTAGTTGAAACTCATAATAGTACATGTCCTTTAAATAAAAAGCTTTATGGACCATAATTCAGAAATTAAAATAATATATTGTAAAAGAAAGAGATTTATTTGTGGTGTGTAAACGTAATAGCATTTTTCTTTTTCTTTGGATAAATACATTACACGAACTTTTGAGCAATATATATGTCGTACAAGACATTGGCTAGTGATTTTTTTTATTTTCATTTGCTTTGATTGGTTGGGAGTTGCCTCTAGAGGGCTACTAGGAAACTTGAGTATACTTGTCTTATCAGAGATTTACGGGTAAGGAACTGGTTGTGGTTAGGGAAGGTATTAGCACCCCTAACGCACCCTACATGAGATAAGCTGCTTCGTGGCTTTAGTGTGTTAAAAGAAGTTTTAAAAATTTTATTTTTTCTTTGATTATTAGAAATTCGACTTACATGTAAGTTCTTAATCTTTAACCATGAGCAAATCAAAATATTAAATTCTTTTTTATTCTTTACAATTTTATCCCTAAAAAAAATTCATAAACAAAATACAAACAACACATTCTCTTTCACTATATTTTTTTTCTTTTTATTTTTATACATCCACACTACAAATTATAAAAAATTCAAAACTAAATAAAAATTACATTAAATAATTTAAAATTTACAAAATAGCCCTAAAACTCTAAAAATTGCAGGGAAGGCCTTCTGCAACCGCAGGAATAGTGGCGACACGTCTCCCCACACTCCACCGCCACCGCCACTAGTGGTGCGTGGGTTCACGTGTTACCGCAAGAAAACCCAGGCAAGCAGGAGAGTCAGTCACGTCTTACTCTCTTCTTCCCCTCCTCGCCGACGGTGACCTGCAAAATACCAAAAAACACAACAGGCAAACTGTTTTAATCTTCTTTCTTTGTTTTTGGATCTGCCTCTCTTTCTTCTCCTTTAGATCCGCGTCATTGTAAATAGGCTCTTTTATGGGGGGGTTTTTTGTCTTCCCCTTCTTTTTGGGAAGCTGGCAGAAAAAGGAAGGATGGCTGCTGATCTGTAGGTGCTGCTGTGTTCGGGCCGCCGCTGGGTTTATGGGCACTACTAGAGTGAGGAGGTGGGAAAAAGGCCGGTCTATGCAAAGGAGAGCTAGTGGGTGAGGAAGGGGATGATGTTTATGGGCGCTGTCGTTTGTGGGTTGCAGCTGGAGGTTGGTTGAGGGAGATGAAGAGGGTGAAGTCAATAAGGACGACCGGCTAGGTTTCTGTGAGAGAGAGCTGCTACGGGGAAAATGGAGGTGCAATGAAATAGAAGACCGACTGAAAAGGAAAAGAGATCGCCCGAGGGGGTTACTTTGTTTGTCTTGACTGAGAGGGAGAGCAATGGCCGGAGGAGAAGGGAAGGTCAGGCGGTGTGGGGTCTTCTGGTGGCTGGTTTATGAGGGTTGAGAGAGGAGAGGGACAGTGGGTGTTGGTTAGAGGCTGAGGCAGAGGAGGAAGGAAAAAAGTCTATGAGGGTTGAGAGAGGAGAGGGACAATGGGTGTTGGTTAGAGGCTGGGGGAGAGGAGGAAGGAAAAAAAATTAGAGGGGGGGAGGCGGCTACTTCGGGTGAGGGAGAAGAAAAGTTTAGCTTTTTAGGGTTTCCTTTTTTGTGTTGTCTAATGTTTAAAATTAACCCCCGAATGTTCAAAATTAACCCCTCTTCTCTTTGAGTTATGGACCTATATTTATAGGTAAACTATTGCTCAGGCCTCAAAATTGGTCTTTCAACTTTTTTTTTTACAATTTTAATTTTTTTATTTTTTGTATTTTTTTTAAAACAAGCAATATCAATGTCAACTAAAATAAGGAAAATCAATGATTTTAAAAATGACATGTAAAAAGTTGAACGCGTTCAACAGATCTTTCAAAATTTAAATTCTTTTTTAGATGATGTTGAAAATACTAAAAACGATGAAAATATATTAAAAACATATTTTTTTGGATTTTCTTTGTTTTTTTCACTATTTTTGGATTGTTCAAAAACTTATAAAAAAGATAGGTAAAAAATTAGGTAGCAATAGATGCCCTCTCTTTACAATGCTTAGGAAGCAAAACTCCTCAATGTTTTGCATAGTAAGCTTTGTAAAGCAAATAAAACAAAAATAATCTCATTATCTTAGGAGACCTACCCCTTTTAAAGAAAAATATTCTATTTTCAGGGGCGACTAGCCTACATACTTACACTGATCTATTTTCATGGGCAACCTGCTCACAAAAACTCACCCTAATTTATTTTCACAAGCGACCTGCCCAAATACACTCATAGTGGTCTATTTTCAAGGGCGACCAACCCACATACTCATGGTTACCCTGGTCTATTTTTAAGGGTGACCAGTCCACACACTTAAAGTGGTCTATTTTCAGGGGTGACCAGCCCATACACTCATATTGGTTTATTTTCACGGGTGACTTGCCCACACACACTCAAAATGGTCCATTTCTAGGGTGACCAACCCACACATTCATATTGGTCTATTTTCATGAGCAACCTACCCACACATACTTAAAGTCGTCTATTTTTAAGGGTGACTAGCCCTTTTGATTAGGTTTACTTGAGATCCCATCTGGTGATCTAATAAGAACCAAAATCGATGCGTAGCTCGGTCAACCTAAAATCCTAACTAGTGATTCCCTTTAACTAAAGCTAAATTTTGTGTGGTTAGGCTAAATTGAGATCCTATTGCTGATCCCCTTTAACCAAAACTAAAATTATATGTGTGGCTAGGCTAAACTGAGATCCCTTTGTCGATCCCCTTTAACCAAAACCAAAGTCTGTATGTTGTTAAGCTAAACTAAGATACCTTTCGCCGATCCCCTTTAACCAGAATAAAAAATCCTTTGTGGTTAGGATAAACTAAGATCCCTTCGCCGATCCCCTTTAACTAGAACCAAAATCATGTGTGGTAGGATAAACTGAGATTCCTTTCGCTAATTCCCTTTAACTAGAACCAAAAATTATGTATGGTTAGGATAAACTAATATTCTTTTTGCCAATCTCCTTTTCCCAGAACCATAAATCCTATATGGTTAGGATAAACTGAGATCCCTTTGTTGATCCCCTTTAATTAGAACCAAAATCATGTGTGTAGCTTGGTTAACCTAAAATCCCATCTGGTGACTTCCTTCAACCAAAGTTAACATCTTCATATTGTGATTAACCTGGGATTCCTTCTGCCAATCTTCGTTAACCAAAAAATATGTCCCTTCTTCAAGATGATAAGGTTCGAATTAAAGACTCTTCTTTATTGATCTTCTTATTTCTTTGAGATTTCCCTAATGTTAGGGTTTATCTCATTTTCCTCTTGTTCCAAGGTTAAAACCATTATTCTTTATTGTTCATCAATTCAATGATTCTTTTTTTGGTCCTCAATTTTGCTGGACTACATTGAAGATTTTTCCTGCAATAAATAAAAAATATATGCAATGTTTTGACGTTAGATAACATACATACATCCTTACCTGATTTGGAATATAGGTTCCCCATCTTTGATGTTCCATCATCACAGGGTGCCTTTGTTTGTTATTCAAAGCTTTCTTTATTCTTTTAATGTACTGGCTCATTCGTGTGCTACCCTTCCACTCAAATGTAAGTGTAGTGCTTATCGTGGGCTGTCCATGATGATTACTGCTCTTGTTGCTTCTCAAGGTTGGGCATGCTTCCAAGTGCGGTGTTGCTCGATTCATCATGAAGGAGTTGAATGAATCATCTATCTCTTAGATTCTCTAAAGAATTGTCTTTTGTACGTGTTTTGCCAACACCTTTCAAAAGGTTTTCTAGTGTTTAATCTCATTTTAAATTGCCAATCAATCATGGACTTGGCCCTAGTTGAAACAATACTTTTCAAGTATAGTTATCATCAATCTTCTTAGAAATTATCCAATCATCTAAACATACATCTCATAGCTTGTAGTACAAAGGCTCATAGTTGTATGCTCAGTGTTCTTCTCAATATATTCTAATCAAATTATGAAAAGAAATGTCTTGGCCTCATCAATGATGTTGCTTTTATCACCCATACTTATGCGGTGAAGTGCACATTTGGCTTCAAAACAAATTATCCCACATTCAATCTTCGAGGTGGGTGCCTTTCTGACATTCATTCAATGCAGTTGTGTGATAACATCTGTCGATAACCATGTTTCAAAGGATGATAATATGACATTATCCTTCAAGTTCAGCATTATTCTACAGTCCAGCCTTGGTGGTGTGCATCTTTTCACCTTTCAATTACATTAATTCATTCATCCTCATCGATTGATAGCCATGTTTCAAAAGATGATGATATGAAAATGTCCTTCAGGTACATCTTTGTTTTCTCGATGTTTGTTGGGGTTCACTAGATCATGGACTATCTTTGACCAACATTGCCTCCAGTACGATCTGAAATGTGCTCGTTCATTAATTATCTTTCTTTAAACATCATTGTCTTCAGTTTATTGACTCATCATTTAATCATCTTTCATTGCCTCATAGCTAATATGAATACCATTTGTTTTTTCTTCTCAGGGTCCACTGTATTGCCCCCAGCTGCTCAACTTTTCAAGGAGTGTCGATGAGCGTCAATGTCATTTCTATCAAGAATTTTGCATACCTAATCGATGTTCTTCTGTGTTTGATAATCTTCCTTATTTTGGAATCAACTCTCATATTTCAAAGATCATGTCTATTCAAAGTCTAGTTCATTGAAATGAAATTAGAGATGTCCTTTTTTGAAAAGACCTTTTAAAAAATTAAGCTTTTTGATCAAAGATCCAACACACGGTATTCGAAATATACAGTCCTTTGATTATCATATATTTTGAAAACAGAAATTGACCCGTTGTAAGACTAAAATGACTTCTTTGTTTTTTTTTTCATGGTTCTTTGTATCCATTTTAGACTCTGATTTTGGGTATATCTTTTGATGGTTTGTGATGAGGAGATCTTTTTTTGTGAATTTCAAAAAACAATGCTCAAGTCAAAACTCAGGCTTTATCAAGAAAGGTTGTTTCTCTTCTTAGCACTTATTTTATAAGCATACATACTAACCAATAGCTTAATTCATGAAGTCACGACCCTTATAGAAAAGCTCTTTAAGTTTTGAGATCATCATTTATCGGTTCAAATTGCTTGCTTAATTAAAAAAAGGCTTTTAAAAGCATGTAATGAAAGCTATGGTTCATAGCTATGAACGAAAGGAATTTCACAAGCTCAAAAGGTGTTTAAGAGTTTCAAAGACCTAGGACCAACATAAAGTCCTTTTCTATTGTTCTCTTTATAGAGGAAATGACCTATAACCTTATTAAAGATAAGACTTCTCTTAACATAAGTCATAATACAACTCCACCTTTCCTTGATGAATAACCAACCTCAATTATCTGATAACATCAGAGGCTTTATAATGGATACCAAAAGTCATGTTTATAACTTAGTCTTTTTTTTTATATTGACTTTTGTTGTGCCTTTCTTTGATTGAAACTTCTTTTGCTCTTACTAGACTTGATAAACGTTCTCCTTTCTTTATCTTTGACTTGCTTTTAAGCGAAGGTAATTTCAAAAAAAAATTTCAATTCTTTTTTTTTTTGCTTTCTCATAGCCTTAAAATTTTTTTATATGCCCCCAGTTTATGTGTTTTCTTTTAGCCCTCTCTCAAAGCTTTCTACAAATTGGACTTTTGTTCTAAGCCTTCTCCTTTATCCATTAATTATATCAATGTCTCCAAAATATCTCTCACCTGCCCCCAGTATAGGGTGTGATCCTAGTTAGATTTTTGTGAAAAAAATATTCTATCCAGCTTAAAATGGGACTATAAGGGATATAATTTTTAAAAAGTGAAGGGATAACAAAAATGGTCTTTTCTCATTTAAAGCAAGGTCAATTAAAACCGATAAATTTTGACCTCATCTAGTGTAATGATTGAGACTTGTAAGAATCATGATTCACGAGTCCATAATTATCGAATCCACTACATGTCATTATGCATACTGCTAAAACATAGCTATATGATGTGTGGTTCAATTTTGTGTGTGAGCTCAAAATTTGTTTGGTCACCTTTTGTTGTTTATCATGTCATTTCAACAATCATCGATCATTTCTGTAATCAAAACACTTTTAATCTTCATGATTGATTAACCTTTATCACATGTTGGAGTTTGATCAAAATATTTTGTTAGAATAAAATGCTAAACATTTGTTGATTTCAAAACAATAAAGAGACAAAAACAAGACATGTTTCGTTGAAGGATGTGATCCCAAAACAAAATGCAAAATTCCATAACAATATGATTGACAATTCATTGCCATTTTTGAATCAGCTTTTTTGGCAATATCTATGTTTTTTCAAGCATTTTCGATCACATGTCATTCTGAAGATGTTCAGAGGATAATATCGCCAATGACGCCCTCCTTCATGGACTTCACTCGTATTTTGCTCACCAACTTCCAGACCCGCTTCTTGAAATTCATGCAACTGTTCAATTGAAATGGCTGAGGGCTTTGCCATGACATCACATCTCTTGTCTAGATTATACCACCTTCGAAAAAGATATTGGAGTAGTTGATAATACATTGAGACTTAGCTAAACCACATAATTAAGGTTTCCCACCGTTATTTTAATTCATCTCTCATCATTGTTCTAAAGTCCTTGGCAGAACCTTCAATCTTTCTTATCTTGATAGTTTGTTTCAATAATTTTTTTTGGCAATCCACATAACTTCATGTCACTCTTCCAATATTGTTGTTGTTGTTATTGTTGTTGTTTTAGGATTGTTGGAAGCCTTTCAATAGCTAGGTAATCTTGGCAGTGTATAAAAACATGTAGCATCGCCATTACCGACGTGTGGAATCACACATTATCAAACTGGAAGAGAATATGATGAATCTAAAACTCTTCTGCTTCATCTTTGATCGCTCATAGACAGCACAAAAAACAGACACCTGTAGAAGGAGTTCTCCTTTATCGAAGTTTCAGTCTTCTTCCTGTTTTTCAGCTTAGGTCTGTCTCTTCTCCCTACTTTTGCGTTTTAATGCCAATAGTGGTAGGAGAAAATTATAGACAATTTGAAACTACTGCATTTTTTTTGGATTGTAGGAGAAAATTATAGACAATTTGAAACTACTGCATTTTTTTTTGGATTTTCCACTTGCAGATCCACAAATAGATTCCTGTTGAGAGAGCTCTTTAACGTTGAAGTTTGATGTCTGCTCATATTTTTTTAGACCAGGTTTGGCTCTTCAAGCTACTATAGTGTCTTCGTGCTGAAACTGATGAGAGAAATATTTGTAGCATATACAACTTATAAATCCCCTCTTGCATTCCCCACTTGCAAAGCCATAAATGAATTTTTGTAGAGGGAGCTCTGACATGTTAAAGTTCAACGACTAATCATATTTTCAGACAAGGTTTGACTCTTTTGCCTATTACCATGTTTTGTTGATGCCATTGGTGGGAGAAAGTTTCAAAGCATATGAAACTACTATATCTCCTTTTGCATTCCCCACATGCATATCCACAAACAAATCTCTATAGAGAGAGCTCTACCACATAGAAGTTCAGTGTCTAATCATGTTTTTTTTAGACCAACATCTTATGCTGCTAAATTGGAATTGAGCTCACAGTTAGGGTAACTTTAAAGAAGACTAATGCACCATGTACATGAGGCTAGTAGTTATTTGGTTCCGTTAGAAGATGTGGAGGTGATGAATAATTAACAGTGCTACTGAACAAGGATGAAGGTTGTCACTAGTTGATGACTGAAGGCATTGCTGTTGTTGTTCATGACTGAAAAGAAGAGGTGTAGCTTTAATTAAATGTGAATAAGCAGTGTTCCCACAAAAGATTGTGTAGATATTCCCTTTCCATTTAATGCTCAACACTTGTTCAAGTAAATCTGAGTCTAGCTACTTCACCTTTGATACTATCAACTTCATTAGAACACTTAGCCTTTCTTTGACCCCTTTCTTTATTATCCATCTTTTTTCATCCAATGTAGTAAATCTCGGATGGGGGAACCTATTTTTTCTCCCAGTTTATGCATGATAAATGTATGAACATGTAATCTATATGATGAACTTGCCCTTCGAGGGGTGACATATAATCGCAACTCTTGCATAATGAAACAAGAATCTTGATTCTTGCACAAACTTTACAATGAAAATTTTTTGAGTAACAGTCATTGTGTCACCCACAAATCTTGAGTTCAAGATGCTTTAAGAAGGGCTTGCTTGGATGCAAAACAATGTGTATAGAGTATACATCTTAAAGGTAGGTTCTGATCTTTTTAAAGGAAACAAAGGGTTGGTTTACTACTTGGTCTCTAAAAAGGGTCTCTTGTTGTCCTACTGATCACCCTCTTGAAGGCAATATAGGGGCCCAGTAGGCAATGAGATGGCACGTGTATCAACTGTTACTCGTCTAAGCGCTCAATGAAGTTGGAGTTTATAGAAACTTAAACCTTGACTAAAAGTCGTAAGGTAAATTGCTAATCCCTTTCCTAACCTAAAGCTTGTGTGTGCTTTAAAAAAAAAGACATATGATGTATGAGACAATTAAACAAGATACATGAGACAATTAAACAAACAAAATGCATTGAAAATACATTAATAAAGAAATAAAGAAAAAAAAAGAAAAAAATTAAACACATCAAATACACAAAGCTTAGTCCAATATTGTAAAAAACAGTACCTTTCCTAGTGGAGTCGTCATTTTGTCACACGTCACCGCGCGACATCTGCTAGCAATTTTTTTTATTTTTGTTTGCTTTGATTTGTTGGGAGTCACCGCCTAGTATTTAATTGAGGGCTACTAGAAAACCTGGGTGTACTAGTCTTGCTAGAGATTCACGAGTAAGGAACTGGTTGTGGTTAGGGAAGGTATTAGCTCCCCTAATGCACTCTACATGAGATAAGCTGCTTCATGACTTTGATGTGTTAAAGAAGTTTTAAAAATTTTGTTCTTTCATCGATTATTAGAAATACAACTTACATGTAAGTTCATAATCTTTAATCGTGAGCAAATCAAAATATTAAATTCTTTTTTATTCTTTGTAATTTTATCCCTAAAAAAAATATTCATAAACAAAATACAAACAACAGATTCACTTTCACTATATTTTCTTTTCTTTTTTTTTTGTACATCCACACTACAAATTATTAAAAATTCAAAACTAAACAAAAATTACATTAAAAAATTAAAAATTTATAAAATAACCCCTAAAACTCTAGAAATTACAGGGAAGACCTTCTACAACCGCAGGAACAGTGGCGGCACGTCTCCCCATGTGCCACCGCCACTGGCGGCACGTGGGTTTACGCGTCGCAGCCAAAAAACCCAGGCAAGTAAGAGGGTTAGTCACGACTTCGTCTCTTCTTCCCCTTCTCGTCGGCGGTGACCTGCAAAATACCAAAAAATGCAATAAGCAAACTATTTTAATCTTCTTTCATAGTTTTGGATCTGCCTCTCTCTCTTCTCCTTTAGATCTACTTCATTGCAGATTGGCTCTTTTATGGGTTTTTTCATCTTTCTCTTTCTTCGGGTACTTGGCAGAAGAAGAAAGGATGACTGCTGATCTGTAGGTGCTGTTGTGTTCGAGCAGTCACCGGAGGCTATTGGGTCTGCGGGCATTGCTGGAGTAAGGAGGAAGGAAAAAGGTCGGTCTGTGCAAAAGAGAGCTGGTAGGTGAGGAAGGGGAAGATGTTTGTGGGCGCTGTCGTTCATGGGTTGCAACTGGAGGCTGGTTGAGGGAGATGAAGAGGGTGAAGTTAGTGGGAACGACCAGCTAGGTTTCTGTGAGAGGGAGCTGCTGCGGGGCAAATGGAGTTGCAACGAAAGAGAAGACCGACTGAGAAGGAAAAAAGATCATCCGAGGGGGCTACTTGGTCTGTCTTAGATGAGAGGGAGAGCAACGACAAGAGTAGAAGGGAAGGTCAGGCGGTGTGGGGTCTTCAGGTAGCTGGTTTGTGGGGGTTGAGAGAGGAGAGGGACAGTGGGTGTTGGTCAGCAGCTGGGGAGAGGAAGAAGGAAAAAAAAAATCAAAAAGGGGGGAGGCGGCTGCTTTGAGTGAGGGAGAAGAAAAGTTCAGCTTTTTAGGGTTTTCTTTTTTGTGTTGCCTAATGTTCAAGATTAACCCCTCTTCTTTTTGGAGTTGTGGACCTATATTTATAGGTAAAATGTTGTCCGGGCCTCAAAATTGGTCCCTCAACTTTCTTTTTTTGTAAATTTTGATTTTTTTAATTTTTTGAAGGTCAGGCGGTGTGGGGTCTTCAGGTAGCTGGTTTGTGGGGGTTGAGAGAGGAGAGGGACAGTGGGTGTTGGTCAGCAGCTGGGGAGAGGAAGAAGGAAAAAAAAAATCAAAAAGGGGGGAGGCGGCTGCTTTGAGTGAGGGAGAAGAAAAGTTCAGCTTTTTAGGGTTTTCTTTTTTGTGTTGCCTAATGTTCAAGATTAACCCCTCTTCTTTTTGGAGTTATGGACCTATATTTACAGGTAAAATGTTGTTCGGGCCTCAAAATTGGTCCCTCGACTTTTTTTTTTTGTAAATTTTGATTTTTTATATTTTTTTAAAAATAAGCAATATCTAAAATGAGAAAAATCAATGATTTTAAAAATGACGCGTAAAAAGTTGAACGCGTTCGAAAGACCTTTGAAAATTTAAATTCTTTTTAAGATGACGTTGACAATACTAAAAACGGTGCAAATATATTAAAAGAATAAGTTTTTTGGATTTTTTTGTTTTTTCATTATTTTTGGATTTTTCAAAAACTTATAAAAAAAATGGGTAAAAAATTAGGTATCAACAATATAATTGTTAATGAAGGATAGAAAAGGCATAGTTATATTGTTGATGAAGGATTGAAAAGGCATAGTTTATTAACTCTTTGCGTAGGAAATTAAGTTGGGGAGTGTAGGGATCAGTCCTCCTTTCGTTATTGCATATCGTGTTTGTATAAATTTGAGTAAGGTTTTGCAGGGAAATGACTTTTGTGCAAAACTCTCTAGCTTAATTCAATGAAAATATTATATATTTTTTTAAATCTCATTATTGTTTATCTTAACTAATATAATGTTTTTAAATGAAAATATTATTTTTGTTTTTTTAAATCTTGTTGAAATAAATTAAAAAAATATTAAAAAAGTATGTTTATATTTTATGTAACTAAAAGCTAAGAAAATTACAAAGATTATACTTCAAATCTCACAAAACATTTTAATGATATAAACATCCAATTTCAATCGATTTTTCATAAATAATTTGTAATTATCATTGTTATTTTCAGATAAATACATGATAACTAAAAAAATTTATTTAAACTGAAATAAAAACTTATAATAATATTTAATAACTATATTAAAATTAAAAAATAAATGAATTTAATAAATTTTACTCGGGGACGGTAAAAGAACAAAACAAAGAGAAATAAAGTAAAGAGAAAAGGCTACTACAAGGTCCGCCATAACTCTTGGCCCACGCACACATAGCGCTAGCGCTTGACCTTAGTTGAATTTTTTTTTAAAGTTAATTGTGACAGACATAGTCTATGATCACAATTTAGAAAAAAAAAAACCGCCATAACTCTTGGCCCACGCACACATAGCGGTAGCGCTTGACCTTAGTTTATTTTTTAAAAAAAAGTTAATTGTGACAAACATAGTCTATTATCACAATTTAGAAGAAAAAAAAAAAGCACCCTTGCGTTAGTGATTTAAATGAACTTTTGTACTAAAAATGAAAATTTAAAATTTAAAGGGACCTAAATGGTATAAATTATATTATTTTAAAATATTAAGGACGTAAGTATATTTTTTACAAAATTATTAGTACATGCCACCCATGTATAATACATTTTTTAGTTTGGTTGCTTTTTTCCTACTTTCGCCCTAAGCAATTGGCATTTAATCAAGACCTAATTGCCTAAAATAAAGCAATTGGCATTTAATCAAGACTATTACCTAAAATAAGACTTTGAGAATCAAAATAACGTATTAAAAATAAACAATAGGTACACATGATAAGTGGATTTGTTTTAGATTTATTGTTCAAAATTTCAATCTTAAATCATTTAAGTTAATTTTGATCATGAAGATTTATAGCATGTAAGTTTTGAGAGAAATGAATGGAAGGAAAAGTAATATTATAATAAATAAATAAATTAAACCACATAATTTTCTTTGTTTGAAAGTTAGAAAGAGAAAATAAAAGAAGGGAAATTAAATCTTGAACTTTCTTTTTTTATACACAGAAGTTTGATTTTCCTTGTTTTATAAAAGAGAAAATTAAAGTAATACAAAATGGATAGAATTTCGCTGATAAAATCCTCTAAAAAATTGTAT
>NW_011502830.1:7686-16052 GCF_000495115.2 Populus euphratica | reverse complement strand
TACCCAAGATAAAAAAAAGTTTTTGAATGAAGTGAAGAACTTTTATTGGGGTGACCCTAACTTATTCAAATATTGTCCTGATCAAATATTTCAAACATGCATTCTCGATAATGAGGTAAGTAGTGTCATTAAATTTTGTCATTCTGAAGCATGTGGAAGTTATTTTTTGTCAAAAACGACCATTAAACTTTGTCATTCTGAAGCATGTGGAAGTTGTTTCTCGTCAAAAAAGACAGCTGCAAAAATCTTTCAAAATGGATTTTATTGGCCCACCATGTTCAAGGACATGCATGCATTCTGCAAAACTTGTGAAAATTATCAAAAAGTTGATACTGGTCAAAAAGTTTTGTTTTATAATTCTCAACTCTATGTATTCCCTAGAGAGCTAAGATCAAGATGGAGCAATCCTTATGGGGCCTGTGATATTGAGAATTCAATAAATGACAATGTTTTTAAGGAAAATGGACATTGTTTGAAAGCATACTTTGATAATTTTTCTAGTGAAAATGAATCAACTGGTTTGAATGATCTTGTAGATAAAGGTTGATTATTTTGGTTTTCTCACATTGGTTTTGTGTTTCTTTTTGAGTGATTTTTGCTAGTTCCTCTCACCTCGGTCAAATGGCGGACAACGGTACTCCGTGACTTAAGTTGGTTCTTTCAGTTTCCCACAATAACTGATATCTGTATATATTTGTGCAATTCTTTGAATCTCTCTTCTAATTCTCATTTGAAAATGGACACTAATCTTGAAAAATTGAAAAAGTATTTTCCCGCTCTGCCTCAGAATGCGATTACAAAAATGTACCGTGCTAGATGTGCAAGATTGAGATTGTTAATGAATCATGGAATTCCTGAAGATATTCGCTGGTTGATTGAAGCAAAGGTCCGATTATCAGGTGAGTCCTCTAACTCCTTCATTTCACACATGCCTGGAACAGGTAAAATCACTTTTGCAAAGAAACGTCGTGCAAAACGACTGAAAGTCTGTCATCGATGTGCTAGATGGACTTGTAATACACAATGTTGTTCTTTAGGAATGGTATCTATAAACCGTGAAGATAAAATACAATTCATTAAGGATGGCCTAAGTAAGGAGTCTTTCGATAATCTTCTATTGACTCTTGAGACGCATCCTAGTGGAGATGTGCATCGTGCAATTCATGATTTATGACCATTATTTCATAAAGAACATGATTGACTTAGTCTTGGAAATCAGACTAAAAAAGACCCTGTTTGCCAGTTTTTAAGAAAACTAGATGGGAAGCCTATCCCCGACCCATAGAGGGCGTTTAAGCCGTTCTTGGATGTAAAACCAACGGAAGATGTGAGCCACAATCACAACTACCTGTACATACATATGCTTTTTCAAAAGTTTTGGGGGTCGTCCCTGAAACTTTAGCACAAGGGGACATCATTGGAAAAACAATTGGAGAGGAACTTTAGGTCTCCACAATGTCGACTCGAATGAATGCAATGTTTAACCATGCTGATGCCTTCATTGCTTTACCAGGTGGTCTAGGCACATTGGAAGAGATCTTTCAATTTAAATGCAAGCCTATCACATAAATGAAAGGATTGATTGATGACTTTAAGAACTTAAATTGCAAGGGCAAAGAGATGACCAAACTTAGAAAAGAGATGTCAGTACAATCCAAACTAGAACACTGTTCGGTAATTGGGTCATATCTGGAGCTATAGATCTCAGATTTAGGTCTACTTTATATGGATGAAAAGGTAAGACATAGGCCTACAACTTTCATATGATCTAAAAAGGCTATTTTCAAGTCCAAATTGTAGCAACAATAAAGAAGCTCGAATCTGTCCTCCAACCCGAGCATTGTTCAGTATTTTGGCTAGGAGTTCTAGAAGTCGAAATGAGCTGAATTTTTTACACAACAAAGATGAGACAATTTCCTACAACTTTCATGTTTTCAAGTGGCTCCAATTTTGTTTACACAAGAAAGCTGAGACAATTGCCTACAACTTTCATGTTTGCACCTGGCTCCAGTTTTGACGTTATCAATGATGTTTTGGGCAGACAAGAGAAGATAAGGATTGTCACCAAGTCAAGAGTTAGCCACCCACTCATCAATTAGTCATCAAATCAATAGTTCCCAATTTTGGCCTATAAAAGGAGGCATTTGCCATGCATTTAGGCATCTTAGTTTTCAGATCAAGATCATGCTCTTGCTTTCTCTCTTTGTATTTTTTGTAATGTTTATGCTTTGTTTTCATTAATATCAAGTTTATGCCTTTTATTTCCTTTCCTTTACTTAGTTAACTTTTATCTTATTTATGTTCTTATTTTGTTTATTTATTTTTCTTTCTTTTATTATGTCTAGCTAAGTTTATTATGTCAAGGTGAAAAGGTTACACTAATGGTGTAAGAATAAGTATAGTGTAAACTCGATAAGGACTTTAATGTTTGATACTAACATCTTTTGTATTTGTTATCTTGTTTACTCTTTGATACTTTGCTTCTTAAATGACTAATCTTGATTTATGTTGTATAACACTTGGTACAACAAATTCTTGGCACTTTTATAGCCCATACTATATGGTATAACCAACACCTGAGCTATGAAAGGAACTTGATTTGTTGTTAACATAAGTTATAATCATGAATGCTTTACGAAATTTACAAGTATTAGCATTAATTGAATAAGATGACTAATGTAATCATGTTAATAATCTATAATCTGATTGGCACCTCCTTTGTGTGTGGCTTCCAATTGAAAAATAAGAATTTATACTATACTTGTTTGACATACCATTAGTGGAACCTCTAACCTTGACATTTTTTATTATTATTGTTTAATCCTCGCGTTAATATTCCATCTCAAAGTTCTCATCATCTTCTTCTTCTTCTCCTTCTTTTTCTTTATTATTATTACTACTACTACTACTACTACTACTACTACTAGTATTATTATTATTATTATTATTATTATTATTATTATCTCATCATCTTCTTCTTCTTCTCTTTCTTTATTATTATTATTATTATTACTACTACTACTACTACTATTACTATTACTATTACTATTATTATTATTATTATTATTATTATTATTATTATTATTGTTGTTGTTGTTGTTGTTGTTGTTGTTGTTGTTATTGTTATTGTTGTTGTTGTATTATTGTTATTTATAATTTGTACAATTAACCTCCTTGTGGTTCGATCCCGGTCTTGCCGGGTTATTCATTACTTCGACACTCCTGCAGTTAGGAGAAGACATCAATCTTTTAGTCGTGTCAGGGCTCAACTGCACATTCACCATAAACTCATAGATTTGTTAAATGTTAATAGTTTTTATGATAATTTGTTCTCTTTTCTTGATCATGTTGTGGAACAGAGCTTTCTAACATCTTTAGCACGACAAATCATAATCTCTACTACTACTGCTGAATAATTGATTAACCAATTACAATCTTTCATCTCTGTAATTCATCCCTTCATGACTTGTATAATATGGTCAACTAAGGAAAGCCATAAAAAATTTAGATTGGATTTGAGCCTTTGTTTGTGAAACCTTGTATCTTTTGGTTTTATTAATAAAATATTATTTTGTATTGTTATTTCTCAATATTTTTTATGTGTGTTTCAGAATTGTCAGAGTTTGTTTTTTCATGTAATGTCTTCTATATTCTATCTTTCTAACTTAGAACATTGAGGATAATGTCTCATTTTGGTTAGGGGGAGAGGGTAGTAATTGATATTAAAAAAAAATCTATTTCATAAACCATTTGCAAAAATTATTGTTAGTAGGATGTCGGAGTACAGGAGTTCTTTTGTTAAAATGACTCTTGAGATATATTTTAGTAAACATTCTTAACAAGGTCTATTAGAATGCTTATTGAAATAATCAAGTTTACAAACTCTCGCATTATTATCAATTGATTATGCTTATATACTTATTTAACAAGTATTCTTAATTCTTTATTTTCACACACACACTTTAACATATGATTTTGGGTTGCACATTGGATTATTACATTATTTATGTTTTTTTGTTAAGGGCAACAACTAAAGGAAATAAATAGTATATATCTTGCAAAACAAACAAACAAACTGAAAATATTGATGATAATAAAAACGTAGATAAGTTTGGTTTCTTAGCCTCCCTAACCTAAGCAATTAAGCCCGAAGGGATGTTTTAACACCTAAAACCTTAAAGTTAACTAACTTGGAAGCTATTAACCCAGTGCTTGTTACATAGGTTAAGGAGAAAAACTTAAGAGAATCAAACATTGCACAATTTACGTATCAGTATCTGCAACCCGAGTTACTAAGCTCGTAGGGGTGTCTCAACACCTAATGTCCTAAGACCAACTGGTTTGGGAGTCATTAGCTGAAAGCTTGTTACATGGGTTAAAGATGTATTATTAGCCAAAAGCTTGTTACATGGTTTAAAGATGCATTGTGTTTTAACTTATATGTATATATATTAAAAAAAAAAAAAAAGATAATAATCTCTACCTAAGGAAGTTAACCTTAAACATTAGAATAAAAATTTTGTTTTTTTCCAAGTAAAGCCCTATAACTATATATTGATATATTGAGCACAAAAGAAAGATTTATTAATATCTTGTTTAAGAAGTATGAAGCAGATATATAAATTTAATGAGAGTTTGTTTATTTGGATAGATTAATGAAAGTTGAATGATGAATGCCTTGCTTTATGGAACTTGCAAATTGTTTTTCTATTTTAATGCTTTGATTACTAGGGACTAGTAATAAGCTAGTTGGGGGGTTGATTAGTACTTAAAAGTTTATTTTTATCAATGCTTTATATCATCATTTTACACTTGAAGAATCAATAACTTCTTAACTAGAGCATGTTTTATAATATCATATCTAATACTATAAGATAGCTTTAATTTATGGTAAATATTCATCTTAAATGCAGGCCTATCACATAAATGAAAGGATTGATTGATGAGTTTAACTTCTAAAATTTAGAAGATAAGGAGAGGGTCAAGCTTAGAAAAGAGATGCTAGTTCAGTCCAAACTAGAACACTGTTCGGTCATTGGATCATAACTAGAGCTGTAGAACTTGGATTTAGGTATGTTCTATATAGATGGAAAGCTAAGATATATGCCTAAAACTTTCATGCAGTCCAAGATTCAAAAAGGCCATTTTCAAGTTCAAATTGTAACAATAACAGAGAAGTCTGAATCTATCTTGGAGACCAAATACTATTCAGTTTTCAACCCATATCTCGAGTTTTGGAAGTCCAAATCACCTCATTTTTTTTGTTATTGGATAACTAAGACAATTTCCTAGAACTTTCAGGAGACAATCTATTTAAATTATGATGTTAGCAATGATGTTTTGTACAAACAAGAAGATAAGGATTGTCATCAAGTCAAGATGTTATCACCCATTCAATAATTAGTCAACAAAGTAATAGTTTCAAATTTTGGCCTATAAAAGGAGGCATTTATCATGCATTTAGGCATCTTGGTTTTCAAATTAAGATCATGTTCTCACTTTCTTTATATTTTTTGTAATGCTTAAGTTTTGCTTTCATTAATCTCTTATTTATGCTTTTCATTTCCTTTTTCTTTACCTAGTTAACTTATATCTTGTTTATTTATACTTCTCTTTTTCATTATGATTAGCTTAGTTTATTATGTCAAGGTGAAAAGTTACACTAATGGTGTAAGAATAAGTATTGTGAAAACTCAACATGAACTTTAATGTTTGATACTAACATGTGTATTTGTTATCTTGTTCACTTTTCATACTTCACTTGTTAAATGGTTAATCTAAATTTATATTGTCTAACACGTGGTATAACAAATGCTTGGCACTTTCATAGCTCAATCATATAATATAACCTACACTTATGCTATAAAAGGAACTTGATTTGTTGTTAACATAAGTTATAATCATGAATACCTGAAAATATTTACAAGTATTAGCATTATTCGAATTAGATAACTAATGTAATCATGTTAACAATTTGTAATCCGATGGGAAGCTCCTTTATGTGTGGTTTCCAATTAAGTAATAAAAAGAGTTTATATTATACTTGTTTGAAATACCATTAGTGGATCCTCTAATCTTTAATCTTTATGTGTGGCTCCCAATTGAGTAATAAAAAGAGTTTATATTATACTTGTTTGAAATACCATTAGTGGATCCTCTAATCTTTAATCTTTATGTGTGGCTTCCAATTGAGTAATAAAAAGAGTTTATATTATACTTGTTTGAAATACCATTAGTGGATCCTCTAATCTTTAATCTTTATGTGTGGCTTCCAATTGAGTAATAAAAAGAGTTTATATTATACTTGTTTGAAATACCATTAGTGGATCCTCTAACCTTGACATTTGTTTTTATCATTGTTTAACCCTCACATTAATCTTACATCTCAAAGTTCTCTTTAACTTATTATTATTATTATTATTATTATTATTATAGTTAACCTCCCTGTGGTTTGATCCCGGTCTTGTCGGGTTATTTATTATTTCGACATTCTTGCACTTGGAAAAAGACATCAATCTTTTGATCGTGTCACCATCTTATAAGGAGATTGAGCTATAAGAGAAATTCATGGAATAGTTTATATGGAAACTTCAATTTCTCTAATTGGAGGTAATCCAGAAAACTCTTTTAGGAATACATCTTGAAACTCCCTCACAACAGGAATACTAGCCACATCTATGCTACCCTTTTCCAGCTCTTTTATATGGGCTAACTAAGCAGAACAACCCTTCCCTTCCTTGATAACTTTCCAGCCACCAAAACTAAGATTATACAACTTGGAATTACATGTCTTTCCCCTTTAAACACTACTCTTTTATCACCAATCCTTATGTTTACTTAGCCAATCTAATTCCAAAATTAAGTCAAAATCATAAAACTCTAATGGCATAAGAAATAACCCTGCAAGACCAGGGTTGAACCATAGGAAGGTTAGTTGTATAAATTGTAGATGACAATAATACAACAACAATAACAACAATAATAACAAGAATAATAATAATAATAATAATAATAATAATAAAGAAAAAGAAGTAGAAGAAGAATAAGAAGATGAGAACTTTGAGATGGAATATTAATGTAAGGATTAAACAATGATAACAACAAATATCAAGGTTAGAGGTTCCACTAATGGTATGTCAAACAAGTAAAGTATAAACTCTTATTACTCAAGTGGAAACCACACACAAAGGAGGTTCCAATCTGATTATAGATTGTTAACATGATTACATTAGTCATCCTATTCGATTAATGCTAATACTTGTAAATCTCATCAAGCATTCATGATTATAACTTATGTTAACAACAAATCAAGTTCCTTTCATAGCTCAGGTGTCGGTTATACCATACAATATGGGCTATGAAAGTGCCAAGCATTTGTTGTACCAAGTGTTACACAACATAAATCAAGATTAGTCATTTAACATGCAAAGTATTAAAGAGTGAACAAGATAACAAATACAAAACATGTTAGTATCAAACATTAAAGTCCATATTAAGTTTAGATTATACTTATTCTTACACCATTAGTGTAACCTTTTCACCTTGACATAATAAACTTATCTAAACATAATGAATGAAAGAAAAATAAATAAAAAAGATAAGAACATAAATAAGATAAAAGTTAACTAAGCAAAGAAAGGGAATTGAAAGGCATAAACTTGATATTAATGAAAGTAAAACATAAGCATTACAAAAATATAAAGAGAGAAAGCAAGAGCATAATCTTGATCTGAAAACCAAGATGCCTAAATGCATGGCAAATGCCTACTTTTATAGGCCAAAATTGAAAACTATTGATTTGATGACTAATGGATGAGTGGGTGGCCAACTCTTAACTTGATGACAATCTTTATCTTCTCTTGTCTACCTAAAACATCATTGATAATGTCAGAATTGGAACCACTTGAAAACATGAAAGTTATAGAAAATTATCTCAGCTTTTTTTAAAAAAAAATAGAGGTTATTTGGACTTCTAGAACTCTAGATATGGGCCAAAAACTGAATAGTGTGCGGGCTATAGGACAGATTCAGACTTCTTTGTAGTTGTTATAATTTGGACTTGAAAATGACCCTTTTAAATCTTGAGCTCCATATTAAAGTTGTAGGCTTATGTCATACCTTTCCATCCATATAAAGTAGACCTAAATTTAAGATCTACAGCTCTAGATATGACCTAATTACCAAATAGTATTCCAGTTTGGACTGCACCACCATCTCTTTCTTAAGTTTGGCCATCTCTTTGTCCTTTCAATTTTAGTTCTTAAATTCATCAATCAATCCTTTCATTTATGTGATAGGCTTACATTTAAAATAAATATTTACCATAAATTAAAGGTATCTTATATTATTAGATATATTATTATAAA
>NW_011502830.1:0-7644 GCF_000495115.2 Populus euphratica | reverse complement strand
ATATGTTATTATAAAACATGCTTTGGTTAAGGAGTTATTGATACTTCAAGTGCAAAATGATGATATAAAACCTTTATAAAAATTCACTTTTAAGTACTAATTATCTGCTCTTTATGGATGGAAACCTAAGACATAAGCCTAAAAAATTCATGGGAATACAAGACTCACCTCTGCTATTTAGAAGTTCAAATCTGTCATATAGCCTAAACATTATTCAATGTTCAACCTATATCTTAAGTTCTAGAAGTCCAAATGACCTTAAGTTTTTTTGTTGTGAAAAGCTGAGACAATTTTGTAGAACTTTCATGATTCAAGTTTATTCAAATTCTGATGTTAGTAATGATATTTTTGGTAGACAAGAAGATAAGGATTGTTACAAAGTCAAAAGTTGGCCACCCACTCAACAAATAGTCATCATATCAATAGTTCTAAATTTTAGCCTATAAAAGGAGGCATTTTCTATGTATTTAGGTGACACGATCAAAGAGTTGATGTCTTATCCCAAGTGCAAGAGTGTCAAAGTAATAAATAACCCGGCAAGACCGAGGTCGAACCATAGGAAGGTTAACTATATAAATTATAGATAAAAACAACAACAACAACAACAACAGTTATAAGAACAAGAATGATGATGGTGGTGAAGATAAGTTAAAGAGGAATTTGAGATGTAAGATTAATGTAAAGAATATACAATGATAAAAATAAATGTTAAGGTTAGAGGATACACTAATAGTATTAGAGATAAGTAAGGTATAAACTCTTTATTAATTATCAACATGATCATATTAATCATCTTATTTATATAACACCATACTTATAAATTTTATCAAGTATTCATGATGCTAACTTATGTTGACAACAAATCAAGTTCCTCTCATAATAACGATGTCGATCGAATACTACGAAGGATCAAGTATTTGATGTACCAATTGTTATACAATATAAATCTAGATTAACCATTTAACAAGTAAGGTATTAAGAATTAATAAGATAAAAATGATAAGACATGTTAATAGTAAGTTGTTTAGGATATAAGCATTGAAGTCTATATTGAGTTTATATTTACTTATCCAAACACCGTTAGTGAAACCTTTTCACCTTGGCATAATTAACTTAGCTAGACATTATGAAGGAGAAAAACTTAAAGAAACAATATAAGAACATAAACATGATATAAGTTAACTAAGTATAGTAAAGGAAATGAAAAGCATGAACAAGAGATTAATGAAAGCAAAACTTAAGTATTACAAAAATATAAAGAGAAAGAGTAAGAACATGATCTTAATATGGAAAACAAGATGCCCAAATGAATGGAAAATGCCTCCTTTTATAGGCTAAAATTCAGAACTATTCATGTGGTAATTGATAATTGATGTAGTGGCTAACTATTGATTAGTGGACTTGGTGGACAGCATCACTCAAGCACTTTGGATGGCTGAATTGACATTGATTCAATTAGAATTTGACAAAGTATTCTTCTGAAAGTTGTTGGAAATTGTCTTTTCCTTCCACCCACCAAATTTCAGAATATTTGGAGCACTATAACTCGAGATATATCAAAAATACTGAGTAGTGCTGCTAGTGGACGTGGTGGATAGCCCTCATGCTCTTGTCTGTATGAAATCTCATTTCTACCATCCGAATTTGAGCTGGTCCTATTCATGAAAGTTGTTGGAAATTGTCTTTTCCTTCCACCCACCAAATTTCAGCTCATTTGGACTTCTAGAACTCCAGTTATGGGTAAAACTCTGAGTAGTGTTTGAGTTGGATTGCAAGACAGATTCAGACTTCTCTTTTGTGGCCAAACTTTGAATTTGAAAATGGAAATTTTGGGTCTTTCCACACCCATAAAAGTTGTAGGCCTATTTCTTATCTTTTCATCCATATAAATTAATATGAAATCCAAGATCTATAGCTCTAGATATGATCCGATGACTGAACAGTGTTCGAATTTGAAGTGAATCGGCATCTCCTTCGTAAGCTTGGCCTTTTCTTTGTCCTTTCACTTTCAATAGTTAATCACAACAATCAATCCTTTAAATTGTGAGAATACCTACATTTAAAATGAGCATTTACCATAAATTAAAGGTATCTTATATTATCAAACTTGTTATTATAAAACATGCTCTAGTTAAGGAGTTATTGATACTTCAAGGCAAAATGATGATATAAAGCCTTGATAAAAATTCACTTTTAAGTACTAATCATTAGGCATCTTGATTTTCATATCAAGATTGTGTTCTTGCTCTCCTTTATTGTAATGTTTAAGTTTTGCTTATGTTAATCTTTTGTTTATGTTTCTCATTTCATTTCCTTTACTTAGTTAACTTTTATCATATTTATGTTCTTATCTTGTTTATTTATGTCTCTCTCTTTTATTATGTTTAGTTAAGTTTACTATGTCAAGGTGAAAATGTTACACTAATGGTGTAAGAATAAGTATTGTGAAAACTCAAAATGGACTTTAATGTTTGATACTAACATGTTTTGTATTTGTTATCTTGTTCACTCTTAATACTTTGCTTGTTAAATGGTTAATCTAGATTTATGTTGTATAACACTTGGTACAATAAATACTTAGCACTTTTATAGCCCAACCCAATGATATAACTGACACTTGTACTATGAAAGGAACTTGATTTGTTGTTAACATAAGTTATAATCACAAATACCCGACAACATTTACAAGTATTAGCATTATTCAAATAAAATAACTAATATTATCATGTTAATCATTTATAATCCGATTGGAACCTCCTTTGTATGTGGTTTCCAGTTAAGTAATAAAAAAAATTATACTATATTTGTTTGAAATACCATTAGTGGATCCTTTAAACTTGAAATTTGTTTTTATTGTTTAATCTTCACATTAATCTTACATCTCAAAGTTCTCTTTAACTTATTATTATTACTATTCTTGTTGTTGTTGTTGTTGTTGTTTATAATTTATATAGTTAACTTTTCTATGATTCGACCTCGGTTTTGCCGGGTTATTTATTACTTTGACACTCCTGCGCTTTGAAAAAAACATCAATCTTTTGGTCGTGTCAGTTAACCCTCCTTATTCTTTTCTTGTTTAATTTTGTTTTGTTAATTCCTTGCCCATAAGTGTTTATTCCATTTATAAACCCTTAATCTTGGATGAATTCTTGAAATTTTGGTGTTTCTCTTTTGATTTTACAAGAATGGATACTGACACAACGAAAAGATTAATGTCTTCACCCAAGTGCAGGAGTGTCGAAGTAATAAATAACCCGGCAAGACCGGGGTCGAACCACAGGGAGGTTAATTGTACAAATTATAAACGACAATAGTACAACAACAACAATAATAATAACAATAACAATAATAATAGTAATAACAATAATAACAGCAATGACAATAACAATAATAATAATAATAATAATAATAATAATAATAATAGTAGTAATAATAATAATAATAATAATAATAATAATAAAGAAAGAGAAGAAGAAAAAGATGATGAGAACTTGGAGATGGAAAATTAATGTAAGGATTAAACAATAATAATAACAAATGTCAAGGTTAGAGGTTTCACTAATGGTATGTCAAACAAGTATAGTATAAACTCTTATTATTCAATTGGAAACCACACATAAAGGAGGTTCCAATCAGATTATAGATTGTTAACATGATTACATTAGTCATCTTATTCAATTAATGCTAGTACTTGTAAATCTCGTCAAACATTTATGATTATAACTTATGTTAACAACAAATCAAGTTCTTTTCATAGCTCAGGTGTCGGTTATACCATACAGTATGAGCTATAAGAGTGCCAAGCATTTGTTGTACCAAGTGTTATACAACATAAATCAAGATTAGTCATTTAACAAGCAAAGTATTAAAGAGTAAACAAGATAACAAATATAAAACATGTTAGTATCAAACATTAAAGGCCATATTAAGTTTACATTATACTTATTCTTACACCATTAGTGTAACCTTATCACCTTGACATAATAAGTGGGTGGCCAACTTTTGACTTGGTGACAATCCTTATCTTCTCTTGTCTGCCCAAAACGTCATTGATAATGTCAAAATTGGAGCCAGGTGAAAACATGAAAGTTGTAGGCAATTGTCTTAGCTTTCTTGTGTAAACAATTCAGCTCATTTGGACTTCTAGAACTCCACATATGGCCAAAATACCAAACAGTGCTCGGGCTAGAAGACAAATTCGGGCTTCTTTGTTGTTGCTACAATTTGGACTTGCAAATGACCTTTTTAGATCTTGGGCTCCACATGAAAGTTGTAGGCCTATGTCTTACCTTTCCATCCATACAAAGTAGACCTAAATCTGAGATCTATAGCCCCAGATATGACCCAATTACCGAACAGTGTTCCGGTTTGGATTGCACTGACATCTCTTTTCTAAGTTTGACCATCTCTTTGCCTTTGCAATTTTAGTTCTTAAAGTCATCAATCAATATTTTCATTTATGTGATAGGCTTGCATTTAAAATGAACATTTACCATAAATTAAAGGTATCTTATATTATTAGATATATTATTATAAAACGTGGTTTAGTTAAGGAGTTATTGATACTTCAAGTGCAAAATGATGATATAAAACCATGATAAAAATGCACTTTTAAGTACTAATCACACCCCTCAACCAGCTTATTACTAGTCCCTAGTAATCAAAGCATTAAAACAATTTGCAAATTTCACAAAGCAAGGTATCCATCATTTAACTTCCATTAATCTATCCAGATAAACAAACTCTCATTAAATTTATATACCTGCTCAATACCTCTTAACAAGATATTCATAAACCTTTCTTTTGTGCTCAATGTATCAACACATAATTATGGGGCTTTTCTTGGAAGAAAACAAAATTTTTGTTCTAACGTTTAAGGTTAACCTCCTTGGGTTGGGATTATTATTTTTATCTTTCTTTTTTTTCTTCTTGTTTTTTTTTAAATATATATACATATAATTTAAAAACACCATGCATCTTTAACCCATGTAACGAGCTTTCGGCTAATGACTCCCAGACCAGTAGGTCTTAGGGCATTAGGTGTTAAGACACCCCTACGAGCTTAGTAACTCAGGTCGCAGATACTGATATGTAGATAGTGCAATGTTTGATTTCCTTAAGCTTTTCTCCTCAACCCATGTAACGAGCGTTGGGCCAATAGCTCCCAAGTCAGTTGACTTTAGGGTATTAGGTGTTAAAACACCCCTTCGGGCTTAATTGCTTAGGTTAGGGAGGCTACGAAACCAAACTTATCTACATTTTTATTATTATCATTTTTTTTCTTTTTTCTTTAATTATATACAATCCCTTTCCCTTAGTTGTTACCTTTAACAAAAGAACATAAATAATGTAATAATCCACTGTGCAACCCACAATCATATGTTAAAGTGTGTGTGTTAAAATTAAGGTTTAAGAATACATGTTAAATGAGTATATGAGCAGAATTAAGTGATAATAATACTAGAGTTTGTAAATCTGAATATTTCAAGAAGTATTATAATAGACCTTGTTAAGAATGGTTACTAAGATGCGTCTCAAGAGTCACTTTAACAAAAGAGCTCCTTTACTCTGCCATCCTAGTAACAACAATTATGCACATGCTTTATGAAATGAAAAACAATTTTTTTTTATCAACTACTACCCTCTCCCCCCAACCAAAACGAGACATTATCCTCAATGTTCAAAGGTAGAAAGATAGAGTATAGAAGATATCACCTGAAATAGCGAACACTGACAAACCTGAAACACACTAAAACAAAAATAAGAAATAACAAAACATAATAATAAAACCAAAAGACACAAAAATTCACAGATGAAGGTTCAAATCCAATCTAAGCTTTTTACGGCTTTCCTTAGTTGACCAATTTATGCGACTATGGAAGGATCAATTACAGGAATGAAGGATTGTAGCTGGTCAATTAATTGTTCAGCAGTAGCAGCAGAGATTATGATTTGTCATGCAGAAGATGTTAGAAATTCCTATTCCACAGCATGATCAAGAAAAGACAACAACTTATCATAATAACCATTAACATTTAACAAACCTATGGGTTTATAGTGAATGTGCAGTTGAGCCCAAGAGGAAATATGAAAGATCTCTTCCAATGTACCTAGACCACCTGGTAAAGCAATGAAGGCATCAACATGGTTAAACATTGCATTCATTCGAGCTGACATTGTGGAGACCTGAAGTTCCTCTCCAATTTTTTTTCCAATGATGTCCCCTTGTGCTAAAGCTTCGGGGACACCCCCAAAACTTGACTACCTCCTAAAAATGCAGCTATTGACACACCTCCCATTAACCCAAGACTGCCTCCCCCATACACTAAATGAATCTTTCTCTCAGCTAGCACTTGACCAAAATGATTTACTGATTCTAAAAACTCCTTTTCTTTCCCAAAACTAGATCCGCCGAAAACACAAATATTTTTTATATGATGACTTGAGGAACTTGTCATTTCTACACACTTCTATATTTGTTGAATGTATGGGTTGAGTAGAAATGAAAGGAAGGAAGAGAGGGTTTTATAGATGAGAAATTAGAAAGGCAATTATAACACTTATATGTAGGTCAGCTGGAGTCTCACACACACACTTTCTCTCTCTTTATTTATTTATTTTTTAAAAAAAAAACCATATGTATAGGTGGTTGTGATTGTGGCTCACATCTTCCCTTGGTTTTACGTCCAAGAACGACTTAAACGCCCTCTATGGGTCGGGGATAGGCTTTCCATCTAGTTTTCTTAAAAACTAGCAAACAGGGTCTTTTTTAGTCAGATTCCCAAGACTATGTCAAGCATCATCAGGAAAAGAATAATTGATTGGTGTGATATCGGGTGTCGAATCTGTTGTCACTTTTGATAAAAGATCAACATTTTCGGTGCCTTTTTCATCATTGATGTCTTCCTGATTGGTCATGGCATGAGGAAATGGAAGTGCTGGCAGGGAATCAGTCTTTTCCTTGCTATGTTCAGATTCAACCCCTTCCTTACCCTTAGAGATTGACTCATCATCTTTCTCACAAGGTTCAAGAATTGGTTTATGAATAACCTTACCACTACAAAGAGTGATGACTGATTTGACTTGATCCATGTGTTGACTTCCAGGACTACTTGCATTTGCATCATATTGCCCCTTGAGATTTTGCTGTGGTTGAGATGGAAACTTACCTTGCTCTTGAAAACTGAGAGCAGATATGAATTTTGCAAGAGTGTCTTTAAAATCTGTTATGCTTTGAGTAAGTTGAGTGTTGATTGTCTCTTGCTTTTCAATGAATACATACAAAGTTTCCTCAAAATTACTTCTAAGAGGTGGAGCATAAGAAGGTGCATATCCATAAGAATTTTGAAAATTATGGTGTGCTTGAAACTGTGGTGGTGAAGTTTGTGCATTGTCACTCTTCTAACTGAAATTTAGGTGATTTCTCCAACCAGGATTGTATGTTTGCAAATATAGGTTATGATTGGCCCTTTGGAAACTGTTTAAAGCATGAGCTTGCTCATGGAGACATTCCTTAAAAGAAGGCAAAGTTGGACAGTTATTGGTTGAGTGTTCATTTGTTTCACATATTTGACACGCAATGTTTTCAACAGATTTTACTTGACCACTCTTTTTCAATTCTAGTGCCTCGACTTTTCTAGCTAA
>NW_011502803.1:13585-16312 GCF_000495115.2 Populus euphratica | reverse complement strand
ATATTATATAAAAAATTTTCTAATTACAAAGATAAAATAATCATTGATGAATACAACTAACATTTTAATGTACATCATCATAATCTCAATTTAGTGGCTGATTTTGATTAGCATTAAATTTGTTTTATAATTTCTTGACATATATAATTTTTAAATTATTTTATTAAATATATACAATAATCTTTCTATTCATAATTATAATTTGTTTTCATGGTGTAAAAACCTTTGCCAACGCCCACATTTTTTTTTATTTGTCAATGTTTTTACCCGAATAACTATTTCTGATCTATTATATTACCTTGTTTGAAATATCCATTTGGTAAACTAATTAATTTCCCATATACATCCTATAGTCGCATCGATTTACTCGGCGTCACTCATATGATTACACCTTGTCATTTGTCACGAAAAGAAGAGGGGAATTAGAATTCATTGGGAGGGAAAAAACGAATTTTCTTTTAAGGTTCTTCTGCCCAAAAAATCTCAACGAAATAGATAGGAATAGTAAGTCTTCGACGTCTCTACTTTTGAATTTTCTAACGCGAGAGAACTTGAGGCTTCAGAGGACATGTAGACTTGACTTGAGCTTTGTCCAAATTAATTACCACCGACAACTGCATGCCTGTTTCACGTGTTATAGCTAAGTAATCAAAGATTCTAAGTTCTGCATTTAATTTTATTTGAAAAATCATTCGCACGCTCTCTGATCATCTTCCTATAAAAAGCAGAATCATCTTGAGTTTCGACACAGGCAGGCAGCCACAATAGCAATGGAAATGTATGCCTACTTGTTGGCATTCATCATTTTTCATGGGATGATACTATCACAAACCAGTTGCAATTGCATGGTTAATGTCTCGTTACAACTTCGACGATCAGTACCACCACCACCACCACCTGAAAACAATCAAATTATTCATCCAAAGCCAAAACCACCATCTTCGCCTGCTCCAAAATCTCCTCCACGCCGATCACCACCACCACCAAAAGTCAATGATGGCCACCATCCTAGTCTTCCTCCACCACCACCACATACCTATGGTAGCCCTCGTTACCCTCCACCACCACAACGTAGTTAATAACATCAAAGTTGCCTCTACCTTCATCGCAGTATACTTGGCTCTCCTTCCTCAAAAATAACTCTTCCATTGAGTATGCTTCTTTTTTTTCCATGACAGCCACACCAGCACCGTCACCATTGTATGCCAGTACTACTGCCGCATGATTCATGTTCAAGTTTTCCTTGGCCTTTGTTTTTTCTTCTTAGTTTGTAGGTTTGTGTGTTTCAATAAGGCGAAACTTTGTTATCCCTTTTACAATGTCTAATTTCGAGCGCTTGTGCAGTGCTTAAGGCCATAGCATGATTCTGAGCTCACAATAGAGCATATTGTAATATCTCCTCTATAGCTCCCTAATGATTGTGAGATTTCATTGCCAAACATAAAATGTTTTTTTGTTGTTTGTCTTACAATTGGATCTTCATTACCAAATTAGGGTCGCACTAGAATAAGTTTTTTTTTATAATAATCTTTGATTTTATTAAAAATATGGCTATTTAAACAGTAGTCGAAACTAAAATAGGGTTTGTATTCCATAGGCACCAAAGGTCTGAGATCTCCTGTCCTGGCAATCGGTTCGAATAATATATTAACTTTGAAATGATATTCTATGTAGTGAGATTTCAAAAATATAGACTACCAAAATTCAAATTAGGCTGCCGAGGACGCTTATCAATTAACATTTTCAACTTTAATGTCCATCACATCTGTAGTTACTGTCCCCAAGCCACGTAGTTCCATTTCCACGTACCATTCTATATGTTGTAACTCAATTTTAGATTCATAATTTTTTTTTAAATATTATTTTATTTTATTATTCATGACAAAAAAATATAAAAAATAAAAAAAATAAAAAATAAAAAAATTCTAAAATATATTTTCTTGAGTCAACCACATCTTTCTACCAAAATTTGAATTTTTAATTTTTACCCCTATAAATAAATATTATTATTATTATTTAGTATTATTATATATAATAAGACAAATAGTAATCGATGAAAGTTGAAAATTTTAACAATCCGTGAATTGTTGTTGAATTCATTGGATATAAATAACCAATAAATTCAAGACACAAGTGGAGAAAAAAAAATAAAAAATTCATTCTCAATTTCAATTCTTTAATTCTGAATTAGGTTACTATTTGGGTACTATTCATTTTTCTTATACTTTTTCTACATCCTAGTAAGATATTAAATTTTTTTTTAATAAATTAAAAAATACCAAAAATATCCCAACTGTTAGATCTAATAGTATTTAGATCTGTGCCCTTGATTTCTTAGGATACAATAGGCTTTACCACACCAGATTTAAAATCCAAATCAATCTCAGCCGTTCAAATAATCTTCCCTTCAAATAATCAACTTGAAGATCAAACGAATCACAACCGCACGATCTGTTCATCCGAGATCCAGCGGTTCACAACCTTCAGACGCACGAGTGCACCATACACTCGTCCACACCGTAGCAAAACAGAGAGCTTCTCTCTCCTCTTGCTGGCGATTCTCTCTCTCTCCGCCGATCTACCATTTCTGGCCGTTTCAAGCCGTGAAACCGCCATAGAAACGTGCATAGCATCCTCTGAAGCAAAACCCTGACTGTTTTGCACTTTTTCACCGGCGATTTTGGCCGGAAAAAGGCCGCGACCGACATCGGCCAATCTACCTTCAAG
>NW_011502803.1:0-12946 GCF_000495115.2 Populus euphratica | reverse complement strand
CCCAGTCAATCAATACTAAGAATTACTTTCACAGCATATATATATATATATGATAGCCTCGTTGCTTGTTTTATTTTTGATTTTTTTTAATATATGTATATAAAAATTCAATAATTTTAAAAGAATGGGCACGTAAGGAGGGAGTAGCCTGACTGAGGATATCCCGTCAATCAATACTAAGAATTACTTTCACAGCATATATATATATATATGATAGCCTCGTTGCTTGTTTTTTTTTTTTTTTTTTTCTTTTGAAACGGAAGGCTAAAACACTTCTATCTTTTTTTTTTCCTTGTCAATAATCACGACACCAAAATCAAGAGAAGGACGGATCTCGTTTTTGCTTGGATACAAGACTAACTATAGCATGTATATAATTGAGGCATTTTGTATTTTAAAAATATTTTTAAAAAAATTGATTTTTTTATTTAATTTAAATTAATATATTTTTAAAAATAAAAACACATTGTTTCAATATATTTTTTTTTATGAAAAACACTTTGAATAATAACTGCAATCATAATTTCAAACAGATTAATAAAACATCCTAAATTATCTTTTCTCTTATGATTTTTTTAATTTTTGTGTTGTAAAAATATTTTTTAAAAAATTAATTTATTTTTATTTTTATTTAAAATTAATATTTTATTTTTATTTTTATTACATTATTTTAATATATTGATGTTAAAAATAATTTTTTAAAAATAAAAAATATTATTTTAATATATTTTCAAATAAAATTTACTTTAAAAAATAACCATTATTATAACCACAACCACTCTTATTTACTCTTTATCGCAGTCACCAGCACCACTGTAGTTGGCATTAACCACCGATCCAGAAGCAGTGCAAGTACTAGCTATAGCTCCCGAGAAAACTGTAAATGGCATTAACAACAAGAATATTCTCAAGATTTGAGAGAAGTTTAAAAATGGCAGACTTCTTCTTAAAAAGAAAACACTGCTAATATCCATGAGGCACATCCGGAGACACTCGGGGCCAAAACGTGGAGACTTGAGTCCCCTTCACCAAGAAACCCTTGAGAAATTTATACCCTAAATCTAGTGCGGGAGAGATGCATGAGCTGGTGTAAAATCATATTCTTTAATGGTCCCATATGTTGGCTCTACGATTTGACTGCACACGGCATCCATTCATTGTTGTTAAGTAAATTTGATAAGGATTGAGAGGTTGATCTGTAAACCTGCTGATTCGAGGATTAAGTTCGAAATTAAATTAATATAAAAGATTTATCCAATCAAATCTGTTCAACAACTCAAAATTTGCTTGATTTTGACCATTTATCATATAAGACCTTCGTACAAAACCAAGACAGGGTAGAAAAATCAAACATACAATCCATGATATTAAAAGATGCAAAATAAATTCTAGTAAACAAGAAAAACATGAACTTGACTCTCCAATCTCTAGTAAAGTCATCAAGCTAGCTATTAAAATCCAATCTCTAGTAAAGTCATCTAGCTAGCTATTAAAACATGAACTTGACTCTCCAATCTCTAGTAAAGTCATCAAGCTGGCTATTACACTTGTCGTTTAATTAAGCGATTATGAAAAAGATGTAAATTCTAGTAAACAAGAAAAACATGAACTTGACACTTGTTTTCTATCTATAGCCTCTCCAATCTCTAGTAAAGTCATCAAGCTGGCTATTACACTTGTCGTTTAATTAAGCGATTATGAAAAAGATGTAAATTCTAGTAAACAAGAAAAACATGAACTTGACACTTGTTTTCTATCTATAGCAAAAATCCATAATCAAAATTAAAGGAATTAAAATCAAGCTTGATTCTAGGCCTATAGAAATTCACTTGTCAAACCACGCTCGAAACTGTGAAGACCCAGAAAAAAAAAAAGGCTCTGAATCTTTAGCTACCAGCCGCATGCAACTATCAAAAAAAATAAAAACCTAGGGTTTGAATTTACTTTCAGTAAAACATAAAGCTATATTAAAAACTCATTAATAGAGCATGAAAGACAGAGTAAACATTAAAATAAGTACTGATAAAAACCAAAAACCAAATACTTATAAGGTTATAGATAGTAAAAATAAAATACAGAACTTATAAATAATCAAGAAAAAAGGGAAAAGCCCATCATTGGAGCACTCTTAGTGCCTGAACTTAATTTTTGACCCTTCATTTTTATTTCAAATAAATACATAAAATCCACAAAAATTTTTTAGTAAATTTTAATAATTTTTTAAATTTATGGCTTGAAATAATCATAAGAAGTACAAAACAGATAATAATAAAAAAAATTACAAAAAAAATCTAAAAGGCAAAAAATAAAAAAATTAATGTTTGAAATCAACCAATAATTAAGCATCACAGATAAAATTGGGTTTGAGAAATTTCAGGTCATAATGATTGATTTGAAGAAATTAAAGAAAATGATTTAAATTGGTTTAATTTGGCTAAGATTGAAAGGAATTGAAAATTCAAGGAAGAGTTTGAAACAAATAGCTAATCTAGATAATCAATTTAGGGCCTAATTGAAAAAAAATAATTAAAATTGAGCACCAAAGTATTTGAAAAAATGGAAAATTAGAAGACTGGGAACCAAAATGAAGACAATAAAGAAATCTACTATGTTTGTTTGGTTCCTGTTTAAATTGTAAATTTTCTAGCTTATCTTCTGTTAATTTTCTTCTCTTGTTTAGCCGTGTTTTTATTGGCTAAATCAATAGATTAATAAAATTCTTCTCTTCGATAAAAAAATTAAATTGAATTGAATCCTTAGCTTTTGTTTTTGTTTTTTTTTTTTACAAAAATAATAAAATTCTTCTCTATAATCACGCAACAGCTAGTGCTCATAATATTATTAGGAACTTGTATAATCCAGCAATTTGATCATATCAAGATGCTGCAACCTCACACCATATTACTTTGAATATCACTAACCTAAACCCACGCGGATCCATATAAGGGACATGGCAGCCTTTATTTCTTGTTAGAAATTATAGGAGAAATAAAATTGAAAACGTTGAAGCTTAAGTACACATATTTGAAAGGAATACTTTTATTCTTTCACGGTAAGAGTTATTCCTAGACCAGCTTGCATGTTAGATAACGCTCGGGAAGACTTGTAATATTGCGGCAGAACTCAAAATTCAATGTAATTCAGCAAAGCTTGGTGTGGGTTGGATTGCTTTATATGGGTGTAACATAATTTCTGGTTTTGAATGTCCTGTTGGTGGTCTCTATGCTCCAAGCACAGTGCATCAAAGAAGAAATTGTGGAAGGATCTTTTTACCCTGAAGTTTGCTTTTGATGTTCCTTGGTTTCTTATGGTAGATTTCAACGAAACCCTTTTACCAGAGGAAAGAAGCAGTGGTTATATCAATCATGTGGGATGCAGGGATTTAAAGAATTTCATAGCCACATGCAATCTCATTGAATATCCGGTAGAGGAGGATCAACGAGCCTAATTGATTGGGCATTCTTGTCTCATGATGTTATTGTTGTAATTTATTTTTGAGTTCCCGCACACAAAAAGAGAAAATACAAAAAAATCTGAAATATATGTTTGAAAACACCTACAAAAATTGAAATTTGAGGGTATTTATTGACTAATAAGAGCCCTATTGACAAAGAAAAATCAATTTGAGGAAGAAAAGTCCAAATTCAGATGTTTATAGATTCAATTTTAATTTTATTGAAGGTTTAATTGAATTTATGGAGGTTTTGATTGCAAGAAAAATTGATTTTGAAGTTAATTTGGGCTTTAATTAGAAGAAATTAAAGTTCTAGGATTAAATTATAATTTTTGAGTGTTAATTTGGTCAAATCAGGGGCTTAATTGCATAAATATTGAAGTTTAATGGCCAATTAGAGACTTAATTGAAGAAATCCGAAACCAAAGACCAAATTGGAAAAGGCGCGCAAATTAAAGGTCTGGTTTTGAATCTAACGTGTTTTGGCGCCGATTCTCATTTAAATGAAATGACGTGTTTTGAAAAAAAAAACATTGTTTCATACATTTTTTTTTTTTAAAAAAAAACGGTGCTGTTTTGAAAGGCACTATATGTCTTCTTCTTCCCTTGGACACAGGAGGAAGGGGAAGAAGATTTTCTTTCCCTTATTATCACCGACTCTTCATCATCATTTCTCTCAAAAAGACGTCGACACAATTTACTTACCCGAAGCTTTCCACTTGTTGGAGAAGAGGGAGAAGATGTGTTTCTTGGGCTGTTTTTGGGGCGGCAACACAGTGGCCGCCCCAGCCACGTCCCTTCCTTGTTTTTTTTCTATAAAAACAAGGGGGGCCGAGAGAAAAAAAACATGAGAAAGAGGTGACAAAAGAGAGAGGACAAAATGAGAGGAAAGAAAAGAGGAGAAGAGAAGAAAGAGAGCGGAATAGAGGAAAAAACCAAAAACAAAAAAAAAAAAGGAAGAGGAAGCAAAAAAAAGCAAAAAAAAGAGGAGAGAGAGAGGAGAAAAAGCAGGGCACCACCGGTCACTACAGTCCCTCCACTGCGACAATAGCACCATTGTCACCATCATCACTATCTCAACTCCATTGCAGGTCAGCCTTCTTCCCTCTCCTTCTCCACCTTCATCTTCTTCTTCTGTATTTTCCTCTCTATTGTTCATGTTGCATGTAAACAGTGGAGAGACCCACAGTTTACATGGGCTCGGTTGAGCCCGGCCCCTATAGTTGGGCCAAGTTCGGCCCAGCCCATGTATTTGGGCTTGATCCAACCCATTTTAAAAAAATAAATTAAAAATATTTGTTACAAAATTTTATAATTTTCCCACATAGTTTCTATATCATTTTGAGTAAAATTAGATAGTATTTTTATGTTATAAAAATACAAATCCGATATTAAAATACCAAGTTTTTGTCAAAACTTTCAAAAATAAAAAAAATTATAAATAGAAAAAAAATATTTTTGTACATACGACCAAGTGTCTCAAAACTAAAAAATCATATTGTGTTTTTCGTACACTAGAAAACAATGTCTTAGCATGCATTTTGGTTTTAATAACCAGCTTATTAAAGGTAAGAGAGCATTGACTAAAATTTCAAAAATAATAAATTTTTTTTTTTTTGTTTTAGTATGAGGGATTATGAATTTGTATGTAAAATATATTCCTAATATTATTTTTTTTTTTGTTGACAACATAAAACAATTAGGTTTTACCCTATTAAGATAAGAACCTCCTTACAAAGAATGACTTTTCTTAAATCTTAGACAGATAGAACCAAAAATTAGAAATCACAACAAGACCTTAGATTTTATCAGAAATTAAAATGATGCAGTCTACCTTAGGTAGGACGTATTTGGAATGTTAATACCTTTTCTTTACGTAACTAGTTTCCGTACCTCATCTCTGAGACTAGTTAGAGTTTCTAGTGATCAAAATATTGGGTGACGACTCCTATTTAATTTTTTCATAGATAAGAGACAAGAATTCCTTATCTCTTTATATTTGCCAGATAACATATTACATTTTTCCTTGAGTAATGAACGA
Organism: Populus euphratica; assembly: GCF_000495115.2. Lineage (NCBI taxonomy): Eukaryota > Viridiplantae > Streptophyta > Magnoliopsida > Malpighiales > Salicaceae > Populus > Populus euphratica. The sequence continues at coordinate 7,451 of NW_011502803.1, read as the reverse complement.
TCGCCATGATGCCACACAAGTGTGACGAAATGACGACTCCACAGGGAACCTTGTGGACTAAGCGTTGTTTTTGTTTGATCATTGTGTTTTATTTATTGGTTTGTGTGTTTTTAATATGCATTTTCTTTATTTATTGCTTACACGCTTTAATTTCTATATATATATATATATATATATATATATATATATTCATGTATTGTATAAAATTCCTCATGCATCACGTGCTTTAATTTTTTAAAAGCACACACAAAGTTTTAAGTTAGGTGGGTGATTAGTACTTAAAAGTATTTTTTATTAATGTTTTATATTATCATTTTGCACTTGAAGTATCAATAACTTAACTAAATCATGTTTTATAATAACACGTCTGATACCATAAGATACCTTTAATTTATGGTAAATTTTCATCTTAAATGTAGGCCCATCACATAAATAAAAAGATTGATTGAGAAGTTGAAGTACTGAAATTGAAAGGACAAAGTAGGTGAAGTTTAGAAAAGAGATACTAGTTTAGTCCACACTAGAATATTGTTCGGTAATTGGATCATAACTGGAGCTGTAAAATTTGGATTTAGGTTTGCTTTATATAGATGGAAAGCTAAGACACATGCCTAAAACTTTCATGGGAAGGTAATACTCAATTCTGTTATTTGGAAGTCCAAATCTAAGCAACAACATAGAAGTCGAATCTGTCCTACAGCCCAAACACTGTTTAGTGTTTAACCCATATTTCGAGTTCTAGAAATCTAAATAACCTTAAATTTTTGGTTTCTAGAAAGCTGAGATAATTTTGTAGAACTTTTATGATTTAAGTTTGTTCAAATTCTGACGTTAACAATGACATTTTTGATAAACAAGAAGATAAAGATTGTCACTAAGTCAAGATGGGGCCACCCACTCAATAATTTATCATCAAATCAGTAGTTTCTAATTTTGGCCTATAAAAGGAGGCATTTACCATGCATTTAAGCATCTTGATTTTCAAATTAAGATCATTCTTTTGCTTTCTCTCTTTATATTTTTGTAATGCTTAAGTTTTCATTAATATCTTGTTTATATCTTTCAATTCCTTTCCTTTACTTAGTTAATTTTTATCTTATTTATATTCTTATCTTGTTTATTTATGTTTCTCTCTTTTATTATATTTAAGTAAATTTATTATGTAAAGGTGAAAAGGTTACGCTAATGGTGTAGTAATATATATAGTATAAACTCAATATAGACTTTAACGTTTGATACTAATATGCTTTGTATTTGTTATCTTATTTACTTTTAATACTTTGCTCGTTAAATATTTAATTTGAATTTGTGTTGTATAACATTTAATATAACAAATACTTAGCATTAGGATATCCTAACCATATGCTGTAACCAACTCTAAAACCATTTCTTCGTAAAATATTAAAGAGAATGTCTTTTTCTAGCTAATATTTTTCTAAAATAGAAAATAAGGGCTTCATTTAGGTTATCGTGAAAGTAATGAATGACAGAGATGGAATGAGAGGGGAACAAACAGTGCCCTAGTTTCTATAGTGGAGAATTTGGAAAACAACTTTTAGCTGTTTCCCAACGCTCTGTAGAATTTTTTTCCCCAAAGCTATAAAATTCTCCATAAACAAACATGATCGTGATGTTTATCCTGAGCTGAAGTAGGAAGCCTCAACTTATTTTCTGTAGTTTTAGATTATGCATTGTGAAAACCAGTGAGCATTGCAGGAAATGATCGACCAACCTAAAAAGGTTGAAGAAAATACTCTTCAAATCATCCAAGGACTTAAAGACGAGGCTACAACATTGCTTAAAAACCAAGAACACTATCATAAGCATACACCGGAGAAACTTAAAGGTATGATTAAATCAGTTTGTAAAACTTTTGTTGGTTATGATTACGTAGAATAAGCTATGGATCCGTTTGAAAATGACTTAGATAAATGGTATGATGCTAAAGCAAAAGCTAAGGTCCAAAAGGATCAAGCAATCAAGAAACCTGGTCAGAACATAATGAGGCCACTGCTTATAAAGTAGATGAGGTTTATAGAGATACAAATCTCTATGAATATTTAGCTAAAGACATCTATGGAATGGCATACCAGTCCACCAATAAATTCTGCACCTATAAAAGTATAGGAGGAATCATTGATAATAATGTAGCCACTGTTCAAGATAGAATCTTGATAGCTCAAAATAATTTCATTATTTTTTCCTTAGGAGAGATTTATGCTATAGTCAAAGCATTAGAAGTGTCAGAAGCTAAAAAATTAGGCTTAGCACCTTCTGCCCCTCCTATGCCACTGCAGAAAGAATAATTATTTAATGTAACCAATGAGCCCAAAGGTAAAGAAGTTTATTATGATGCCCCGAAGGCCCATAATCACAGATTCTAGCCCAAAGAACACATCTATAGATCAAAATATCAAATATATTGAATATATCAACATGAGCGATGCAGGTAAAGTAGCATATACATTTAAAGAAGTTATTATTAATGGTAATGGCTTTACTCATAGAATATTTTTTTCAGTAATTTAATGTTACACTTTTTGACAAAATATTATTTTTTTGTTATTTTGTTAGTATATAAAGTCATAAACATTCAGTTGGTAGTTATCTACAAAATTACAGATGTAATGTTCAAAATAAAAAAAAAAAAAATTACTGACTTGGAGATTTTTGCAGGTGATTTTTACTGATGGAATCACCAAGTGATTCAAAACGGTAGCTCTATATGGTGATGTGACCGATTCATCATTTAAAATGCCGATGAAATCACTAAGGGATTCAAAATGACAATTTTATATGGTGACGTGCCTTATTTACTGTCAGAATATCCAACAAAATCATAAACAAAATAATTTCATCAGTAAGTCTGTTGGCAAAGTTAATACATGTCCATTCTGCCGACCCTCTCCTTTCCTATTTCTCCTTCTTCTTTTACATCCCAACTCTCTTCAACTATAAACAACTAGCTCCCTAAAAAAATCTCCCTCTTTTTAGCATAATAAGTCATATTTCTTGAAGTTTTGTAGTCACAGTATCCATATTTTGATTTACCAACGGATTTTTATTAGTTTTTGGAAGTAATTCTATCTTTTTAAATTGTAACATTTAAATGTCAATTTTTTTTAGTATATGTATCTTGTTAGTAGATATACATTTTTTATTGTTATTTCTAAACAAACTTCCTTCCCCTTGCACAACCAGTCCCTTACTCAGACTCTCGCAGACCATAGGTACCTAGTAACCATAATACTAGGTGGCGACTCAAAAGAACCGAGCAAAACACAAATAAAAACAATAAAAATTGCCAGCCGATGCCGCACGGATTTTCCGGCGTGCGACAGGTATTACGGAGTTGTGATTTCTGTAAATTTATATGTATTAATTTGTATGGATGTTGAGATTGATAATGAATATTTAATATTTAATTATTAGAAGTTGTAAATTTATTTACCTAACATAGTTAATTAATACATGTTATTATCATAATTTTATAGAAGTTTGATAAAAATCATGAATAATCATTCATGGATATATCAAGATTCACCATAATGATTGCGGAGGATAAATTATTGTAATAGAGTTTAGGGTATTATTAATTTCACAACATCTATTCCTATAAATTTTACTAAATACGGTATTAGGTGTCCATGCAGAAAGTGTCAACATAAATAGTATCTGCATCTAGATATTATAATAATGTATCTTTTACATAAAAGAGTTTATGGAGAATTACCAGTGTTGGTATGCATACGAAGATGTATTTGTTAGTAAGAAGAGAATGAGATAAAGGGTGGTTGGATCAACTTCTAGTACTAGCAACGTGCATGAAGCGACAAATGACAACACTAATCCTTACAGAAATATAGTTATAGATGCAATAAGAATGAATCAAGGTAATGTCAGTCAATGCCTAATTATAGAAAAAGAACACAATGCAAATGCAATTAGGTTTTTTAATTTGTCGAAAAATTCTAACAAACTATTATAGGATGGTTGCACGAATCACAATAAATTATCGGTCATAGCATAGGTGTCACCATCAAGTTAGATCATGGGTTGAGTGAGGCCGGGTATGACAAGATTATTGAATGAGAGAGAAGCATTTTACTTGAAGGAAACAGGCTGAAAGAGAACTTCTATACTGTAAAGTCCATGATGAAACCCTCTATTTAGGATAATAGAAAATTAACATGTGCCCTAACTTCTGCATGTTATACTACTTTGAAAATATTGACATGACTGAATGAATGACATGCATACATTCCTATTACAAATCCAGAACTGGTAGGGGAAAAAATCTAGTGGCATTTAGATTGTAGAGGTTATTCATGTCACCAAGGACTACTAAGCATATGACATGGCACCAATCACATAATGCGGTTGATGGAGTGATGGTGTATTCTTCTGATGGCGAAGCGTGGAAACCTACGATGCCAAGTTTTGTTGCCTCATTGTACTATAGTATAGGCCCTTCTCACCAAAGTCTTTCCCACGATTTTCATTATTTTAGAGTCGCCTTGGAGGACTCCTTTTGCTTTCTCTTACTCGGAGTCTTTAACAATATAAATTAAGGAATGTGTGTCTTATGTTGTGTATAGATGGATTCCACCCATTCGGGTCATTTGCTGCCCCTTATTCTTGTTGGTCGGGATTCCACCCATTCGGGTCATTTGCTGCCCCTTATTCTTGTTGGCCGTTTATACTCACGATTTAAAACATGCTACCGAGAATGTGTATAACGCCGAAATTCTATCTACTATCATACCCAGTCTAAGCAGCTCGGGCCAGAATATAGATGTTTGTCTTTGACCATTGATTGATAAGTTGACGCAGTTGTGACCCTCCAAAGCTTTGACTTATGATATATTAAGAAAACAAAATTCCCTTATGAGGGCGGCTTTGAAGCAGATTATTAATGATTTTCCAGCATATGAAATGCTTTCTGGTTGGAGCACATATGAGAAACTACCATGTCCATACTACATGAAAAACAACAAGGCATTCATGCTAACAAAAGGAGGTAAAGATGTTTTTTTTAACTATCGCCGTTGTTTCTTGCCACATAATTACAGGTACAAAAAGAACAGAAAAGATTTCTTTATTGGTAGAGTTGAAAAGAATGTTGTAGCCCCGCGTCTTTGTGGTGAAGAATTGTATAATGTTGTATCAGAGTATGATGACATTATGTTTGGTCCCCAATCAGATAAACAGAAGTTTCCTAATTTTAGTTTGACTCATAATTGGATAAAGCGAAGTATCTTTTGAGAGCTTCCTTAATGGAATACCAATCTTCTCCGCCATAACCTTGATGTCATGCACATTGAAAATAAGATGTTTGAGAACATTTTCAACACCGTCATGGATGTGAAAGGGAAGACGAAGGATAACATCAAGGCTAGATTGGATATAACTTTGTTTTGTAACCGTAAAAATATAGAGTTGGTTTGTGATGAGTCACGGGTCACAAATCTAATACTAAGCTTCATGTTAGAGAAAAACAAACAACTACTAGTCTATAATACTTTTTCTGAATGGACATGTCTCGAACATATCAAGGCTAGTTAATATGGAGGAATATAGATTGTATGGAATGAAGAGTCATGATTGCCACATGCTTATATAAACAATCATCCTATTAACTTTTTGTGATTTGTTGTTAGATGGGATATGAGATGCACTCATAGAGATCAGTCATTTCTTTAAAGATATATACTCTAGTAAGTTAAATGTTGATCACATTGAGAGGCTTGAAACGAATATCATTGAGGTAATATAAAAACTTGAGATGATATTTTTTCCATCATTTTTTGACTTAATGAAGCATCTCTTCATACATCTACTATTCGAGGCAAAAGTTGGAGAACCGATCCAGTATAACAATCAGATAAACAGAAGTTTCCTAATTTTGGTTTGACTCATAATCGTTGTTATGTAATTCATATATAAAAGTATTTTGTTTATTTTTTTTATTTGAAAAATATTTGATTAATTTAATGCAGGTACTTGTTCAATCTTAAGAAAAAGATAAGGAACAAGGCGCATGTTGAGGCTTCGATATGTGAGGTCTATATTGTTGAGGAGATCTCAACATTTATCTCATACTATTTTTAACGTTATCTAAGAATTAGAATTAATTGTGTTCCATGGCTAGATGATGGTAGGGAAATGCTTTTCAGTGGGAATTGTTAATATTTTCCAATCCTGGACGACTTACACCTAAAAATACCATAAAAGAAAGATATTTGTTGGAAATACAATTCAAACAAGCTCACAATTATGTTCTTTTATTCAGTAAGTATATATATGTGTAATACTAATTAAACTTTGTCAATAATGTACAATTAATTATATATTGCAATATCGTACACCCATTATCACTTGCAAGCAACATCGATAATATTTGCTATCCAATAACTTTGAACAATTTACCATGTGGTTCAGAACACTTGCAAACACTATCACGAACTCATTTTTATTTGTAAAAATTATTATGTCCATGTCATTACGCAATTCTCGTTCACTATTTATTGATGTACATTATATATAAGATTTATCAAATGGGAAGAAGTGTTGTTAAGTCATTGTCTTTACTAAGCCTCTATCCTAAAAGAAAAGTTAAGTGCTACAATCGGTATTTTATTAATGGACATGTTTTCCATATTGAAGAACACTGGTATGGAAGAAAGATAAACAATAATGATGTTTGTATTAAAGGATCGACTAGTAATGAGTTAGAAGTTGACTATCATGGTAGATTATAAGAGGTCGTTTAACTGTAATATCATAGCGAGTAGAATAGAGTTTTTATTCAAAAGCTTTTGGGTAGAATAGAGTTTTTATTCAAAAGCTTTTAGTATGACATGACTGACAAAGGAATCAGAATTGATCCACACTATGGTATGGTCGAAATCAACATCAACTTAAAAGCTAGACTCTAAAATTTTAAATGATGTCTTTGCTTTCATAAAGTAATGTCAACAAGTTTATTACACATACTCCTCTTCCTTTAGAAACGATCGATCAAGAGTGAATTGGTTGTCCGTTTTAAAAATAAAACCTAGGGCTCGTGTCAAACTTGTTCAGGATGAGAACAAATACATAAGTATGTGAGATGATGTCGTTCAAGTTAGTGAGTTAGTTAAACCATATCGAATTGTTGCTTCGATTAATTTATAAGAAAATTTAAATTTTCATGTTTTCAATGATAGTTTTGTTGATGTTGACGCAGATGAGTTGAATGTTGTTTTGAACTCTAGTGGACAAGCAAATATCGATGAAGATAATAATATTCATATTGAAGATTATGAAGACAATTCAATTGATGACGACGAAGAAGAAAATTTTGACTAACTACCAGAATAAAATCCTATATAAAACCCTTTTTTCATGTAATATATATTATGGATAATATATTTTGTAAGAAGAAATATTTATTTTTATAAGTTTATGTA
>NW_011502794.1:7149-16384 GCF_000495115.2 Populus euphratica | reverse complement strand
GGCTTAAAAAATTAAGGTTTCCTCTCCTCTCCCTTGCATTACCTGGTAGTATATACTGGATTAACAGGATTTCTAATTGTCGAGAACCATCAAACAAAATTGATCTAAGTAGTTTATTTTAAACATTCGATTCAAAAGTCATGAACTCCAAAACTGCAATGCTTATTTCTTTTTTAGAGTGCTTTAGGGTCCATTTGGCCCAGCTGCGGTGCAATTTATCCATGCTCCCAAGCCGACAGCATAGTCAACGTTTTTTTTGTTTGGAAACATGAGTCGCCCCGCAGCTGTGCCAGAGTTCATCGGAGAAGGACATGTTTTCTGAAAACTAGTCGACGCCATCTATCATTCTGAAATTAGGAGTGCGCTTCTAGACTGATATCACAGCACCAAACACACAGTTAACAGAAGAACGGACAGCAGAATTCTATTATTATTCTGATCTTACTCTCCTGTCTCATCGGTGTGTTGGGATTCAAGTCATGACATTGTTATCAGATCCATCAGGTGAAAGGGAATTCAGGTTCTCCATCAAATCTTCCATTTTGGCTCAGGGCTTCAGCGTATCTGTCCATCTAGTAGCTGGCCACTGTGACCTTATCAATCCAGTGAAATCTGTCCATTTTCAGACTATAGCCAGAAAGTCAATCAAGCGGTCATGTTGAAGAAAGATTTAAGCCTGAATCTTTGATGGTCACTTAAAAGCCCAAACTGGGATTGATTCCACTGTAAATAACCAGCAGCATCTACCATTTACATTACATCAAGTTTCTCCACTGTACACACACTCCCACACACACTATTTACATCAGGATTATTAATTAAATTATCCATCTGCTCCAGTTTAAGCATCAATTGTGTTGACAAACGAAGGGTGCAGATACAATTTCCTTTGGGCACTAAACAATAACTGAAGGACTAAAATGGGGAAGTGAAATATGCAGGTCTAGAGCATCATCATAGTCTACAGCCTGTTTGCTTCGTGAAAGTCCAAAACCATTTGCCTAGCATTTTAAAATCCAAGCCCGCAAGATGAAAAGATCACAACCCAGTTCATGAAGTAGAAAACACCGGCATGCTTGGAATTCAAATGAAACGAAATCCTTTGCACTATTCTTATAAATTTTAAGTATAATTTAATCTTTAAAACTGCTACAAAAATAATTCAAATTTAACCTCTTTTATCTTCAAAATGAAAAAAAATAATATTTACATTAACTTTCTCAAAATACTCATTTAGCTGTTTTTTTTAAAGACATGAAAAAATAAGATGAATATAATGAGAGTAATATAGAAAATAAAATGAATTAAATTTTATCTCTTTGAATTCAACTTATTTATCAATTGAATTCAAATCAAATACTATAATTAAATTTAATTATCGTAAATAATTGATTCTAAACAATTAATGTAAAATAAATAAATATGGATTGATTAAATTGAAAACATGGTAAAATTAATAATTGAAAATAAACACATGATATATAGGCTATAGAAATAAATAGACTGTTTTTCAATATTTTCATATTAAAATTATAAAAAAATTAAAATAGCATAATTTAATTAAAATACAAGTTGAAAAGCATTTTGAAATTTGAATGATTGAACATAATTCCAAAAAAACCTCTATTAATTGAAAATTTCATAAAACATTTCTCCATTGACCAATTATTTCCCTTCTTAAGTATTTTACATCACATTGAGATTACACATATATTCACTATTAGAACTTATAATCCAAATATATTAAGAAACTAAAGGAAAACAAAATAATACCATCACAATATTCGAGTAGATCACCAGTCCAGCTCTATCTACGCAAATTTGTCACACAAATTCAATGGAAGGTAATTAACTAGCTAGTTTTAAGTTCTAAGAAACGGAGAACCTTCTCCTCCTGGGCTTGGTAATATCCACAGCAAGATTGTCATCGATATGAGAAGTATCCTTAGATCCATGCTTGAAAGGATTCAACTTCCCCAAGGTCTTCGACATGGAAGAGAAGAAGGTATGTTTTCGAGGCCCAGAAGTAGCAGCAGCAGCAGCAGCAGCAGCAGCAGAAATACTTTTAGCTGAACTCCCTTTATTCTTCTGCATTTCTGAGATGTAAAGCTTCATCTTCTTAAGCTCTGATCGCAAGGCCTCATTCTCACTGACAAGTGAAACATCAGATTGCAATTGACTCCTTGTTGCAGCAGCATCAGGCTGATCATCTGCACCACTCCTTAGTTTAAGCTGATCGTAGTAAAGGGTATGCAAAACAATCTGTAGTGGTAATCTTTTGTTTTGTGAAGCATGGATTCGAGCTTCATAGGAGAGTTTCAATGGATCCATGACACTGCAAACCTTCTCTCGTTCGATCTCATCGAGATTCGGATGAGCCTGCAATCAGCACTCAAAACCATTACTTCTATGCCTATTCTCACATGAACAAACACTGAAATAAATAAATAAAGAAGCTTGAATTGATAAGCATAGCTAATAAAAGTTTACTGATTATACCTTCAGATAGATGTCGATGGCACGATAGAGATCATCGTCAACCTTTCTGGCTCCTTTCCGCACAAGAGTTGAAATCCCATTAAATTTGGAAATGGTGAGTTCAGGATAGGTTGCGATCTCACCAAGGTACGAGTCCACAGTTTTTGCGACTCTATGCATTGCTGCAGAACATGTCTCCTTGAAATCACCACCACTGAAGACAGCCATATTCTTCTCCTTCTCCATGAATCCTGACATGATCCTCCTGATGCTATCCAGATCGTAAAGTTTCTCACCATTACAAGTGAAAGACATGACGAGTAGATTATCAACCGTGACATGCTCTAATATCACAGAGATTCGCTTCTCGAGCTCATTCTTGCAAGAATTTGAGGCCTTGACAAAGATGGCAGAACGGAGAAGGCAGCAGAGGAAGTTGATAGGCAAGGAAGCTTTCTCCGAGGGCAAGAGAGAGACTATTGATTGCAGAAGCTCGCGTTCGTGGGCATACATACCAGAATCATCAGAAATGGAGGACTTGGTGCACCTGCCGGAGTGATCTCGAACAAGGTCTCGAAGATTTCTTTCTGTGTATGTTATTAAAGCACTTGCTAAGGTTAGTGCTTTCGCGCCGCGTTTCCTCATTCCAGACAGTATTCTGCCGATGAATTCTATGTTTAAAATTGATAACTCCTCAGTCCACCAATTTGGTGGTGTTCTGCTTGGAAAGTTTGCCTCATTACAAGCCTGACAATCATCAAACTAACATCAATCAACCAAAATTGTACTGAAAATTAACCAGATAACCCGATAATATTTGTTACACAAGCTACTAATTTATGTGAATCTAGCAACGTACCTTAAGGCTGATGGCATCGATACATCTTTGGACAATGTTGACGTCTTCAGCCAGAGGAAGGAGATCTTCGCAGGATTTTAACACAAAGATGGCGCCGGAAAGGCTAGACAGGGCTACTTGAGCAAAGAAATCTTCAGTCCGACCAGCAAGATTGTTATCACAATACAGATCAGTCATTTGAAGATACTCAGCAGCACAACGAAGGGCTGCTACGTTATGAACCGTGATCTCAAAGTTAAAACCATAGCAGAATTTTGCTGCTTTTACGAAGATCTCAGGCCCTCCAGGTATGCCAGACAGATTGATCCTATCTAGCTCCGGTTCTTTTGATTCAAAAATTAGTTTTCGTATGTAGTTGCTCTTTGCCATTAGCATGGACTGCCACAAAGTAGTAAAAGCATAATAACATATTAATTAAGCATTATAAAAGCTGTTCCTCGTTTTCATTCTTTAATTCTTGCACTTGTTCTACAAATTAATACAAGATTGGCAAAAGATCAGTAACACAACATTTCCATACCTTATGAAGAGAAAAGCTGGCTTCACACACTACAACCACAACATCTGTAGGAATATCTTTAGAAAAGACCCTACAGAAAATTTAGAAAGGACTGACAATAATAAGCAAGAGCTAATGTTCGACTTAGCATGTACAATTAACTACAAACAAGAATATATGTATGAATAATATTGGTGTTCGTACCATTTGCCAGTTCTCTCCATGGCAAGAGAAAGCCTGCTTCTGACAGGAGAAGCCATGTTTCTGCCTTGTCCTAACTGGCTTTTAGAGGAAAGAGATCTTCAGATAAGTAGAGTATCTATGTTGGGTTATATAGCAATCTTTGTCTGGATAAGTTGCTTTTTCTTAATCTAGTACTTATCTACTGTAATTTCACTTTTATTTTATAATGATAGTCTTGCAAATGTATTGATCGTTACCCAACTTGCTATGGATTAATCTACCCTAGATGGCTTCACGACAGATAGGCATTAACATGCGTCAATTCTATTCGGCTGCAATCACAATCTCAGAAATTTCAAACGTCTATGATGACCCTTTTATGTATTTCCAATCCACCGTTTTTATTTTTAATGATTCAACTCCATGAATTACTCTTTTGATCCTGAAAGAGATGAAAAGAGAAAAAGAAAAGAAAGGCAAATGAGAAATATAAAATTGAAACCCGATCTTGACAAAGAAGGAAAGTCATAATCTCTGGATAAAAAGAAAAACTAACAAAAAAAATCAAAAAATAACATCAAATTTATAAAAATAAAAGGAAAAACAACATTTTCAAGATCTAATTTAGAGATCTTTACTGGTTATAGTCAGTCATGCCTTCAATAGAATAAGGCATCAGAAATATACTGAACAAATTTAAGTTTAATTCAATGATCAGTCAATAGATATAACATGTTAATTATACTTTGTTGGTAACCAGATTTCCTCTTATATTTACTTGTATTCGACTAATCCATTTATATATATGTATATGTAATGTTATTCACCTTTTCTATTTTTATCAGATTCTCATCAAACAAAATCATATTCTCACTATCACCTAGAGCCTCTGGTTCCTACCAGACCGGCTACATCGTTAGCTAATCAAATTGACGTTATGATAAGAATATGACAAGAAACAATACAGGAAAGTAGTCATGGTCAATCTGCTGGATCAAACATACTAATCCAAAAAATGAAGAAAGAGCAGCGTAAACATTATTGGATGTAGGTCCCGAGCAATGTCTCTGCCACTCAAACAAGTGGTGAAGACTTCTCCAGCTACCTTTGTCATAAAGTTTTGGCCATGATCCACCACGTCAGACTGGGCATCCCCTTCCCGTCCTTTGCCTTGCTATGATGATAGGTCACCACACCCGACCCCTCTAGGCTCGAACTTTGACTGACATGCCTGCTGTTGCTTGCTTGCTTGGCTGGATAATACAAGACTGGAATCAGATCTCCATCCAATACTGTATCTACTCGTGGCATTTACTGCCACGTTGTCCCCCGTCATTGAAGAAACAGATATCCATGAATTTCTTTACAATATCAAATGAGTTAAGCCCAGATGAATAATAAAGAAACACTACTGCTTGTAGCGGAACACATTGACGTTGCTTCTGAGATTATGAGAATATAGGCCAATGCCCATTGGTGTCTCTCTCTATTCACGCCCCTCAACCGTGGGCATTGGCGTCTCTCTCTATTCACGCCCCTCAACCGTGACCGTACCATGAAGGGTTGCAGTTCGTACTCATCTACATACCACAATTATACATCCATGATGATCTTATGTTTCTGCAAATATATCTGTACAAAATCCTAAGAAAAATACTTAATATTAGTGGCATAAATTGTATGTTTTGTAGCTATTATGTTTAAATAAATGAAAAGAAATGCTTATTTCCTCCAAATTAGTTTCTCAATTGGTAGTAATTGTTCTAATCTAATTTATTTTCTCTATTTTTCTAGTTGTATTTATTTTATTTTCAGCATTGTTTTAAAAAAAATTTAATTTAAATTTTTTTGACAAGTTCAAATTTTGATATATTATTTTTAAAATCGTTGGTTTTTCTCATGAAATCGGTGTTGATTTTGCTTTTTTTTTTAAAAAAAAAATAAAATATAAAACAACAAAAATATTTATATAGGAAAAAAAACAAGGTACTAAAATGAATTAATATTGCTTGTTGGACAAAAAAATTAGAAAAAAAATAAAATTTTTCCCCTATGAAAAATGTATTTATCTCATATAAAAAAGAAGAAATCAAAAATTAAAAAAAAATTATTCCTCCATTCTCTCCCTGCACGCATCTAACACAATTAAAAAAAAAATCTCTAAACCCATTATATTATACCTAAACTTAGTAACCAGCTACACAAAAACAAAAACTCCCCACCATTTTCCCCGCCCTGGAACCACTATAAACATCCACCTCTTCTAGCTAATGTTGTCATCACCAACGTCTTTTTTTACTAGCTTCACTCTTTTATTTTGATTTTCTTCAATAACGACCTCTCTTTTCATTTTTCAACTACCAGCAGCCATATAATTGTCATTTTATTTTATCCAAACCATTATTTCTAAAGAGAATATTACACCTGCAGAGACAATTATGCTAATAGATCCTATCAAATCTATCATTTTCATGCAATCTGCTGATTCTACTACATCAGCCTTAGAAGTCTCCTAATCACAAGCAACGACATTCCTCAGTTAGAATAATTAATTGACATTCCCTTTGTAATACATGTAATTGATTGGACTTATTTTACATTGTTGAGTTCCTGTAAATAGACTTAAGAAAGTCTAACCCATGTACCAATATTTATATTGCATACAATAGAATAGAATGACACTTTTAGCGTCACAATTATTCTCAATCTCTCTGCTTTCATTCCTTTCTTTTCCATTGAGTTTATTTTCTTATATAGTATCAGAGTTCTTTGGAGCTAACCCTTAAAATATCGATCCTACCCAAACCAATGGCCAACACACCCAAATCTGGAGAATCAAGAAATCTTGATATGTCAAAACCGATTTCTGAAATGTCAAAACTTTCCTCACCTCCATTCACATCCCATTCTTTGCCTACCTCCTTCAATATCTCATCCTTGTTCAATGTTCCTATGGATCGCACTAACTACTTGAGTTGGAAATCCTAATTTAAAGATATACTGGAGATGCACGGCCTTACAGCAGTAATTAAGAACAACATAAAACCACCCAAAGTGCAAGAAGATGGTTTTGTGCACCCAGAGTTAACAAAAGATAAATTGGTCTTGAGTTGGATCAAAACAACTTCCTCCTATTCCATCAAAGCACTTCTCATCCCATATATCATTGCTCATCAAGCCTGGACTACACTAGCCAAACGTCTTTCACCTCTTGCTAACACTCGTGTATGGATTATTCAAGACCAAACTCATACTCTCTGGAAGGACAACAACACCACAGTGGTTGATTATCTCAATTATGCCAAATCACTCTTTGATTCTCTCATACAATCTAGTGTAACCATGGACGATGATGAACTCATCAATTATATTTTGGATGGACTTGGTCTTGAATACAAAGAGATACCACAACACTTCACCTGCATCCTGATATTGACTTTGATCAATTATATGATTTAGCTCTAAGAAAAGAGCATTCATAGAAACAAATGTCTCTTACCTTGACTTCAGGAGTTGCTATGGCTACTGACCGTATGCCCAATGAATGCCCTTTCAATTCAAACATGCCTAGTCACAATCACAATCCTCATCACGGATTTGAAAGAGGATGCGGTCGTGGCTGGAATTGGAATCAAGGGCGTGGATCAAGGTGAACAGGGTATTGGAAGCCGGCTCAAGGGGCTTGGTTTCTAAATCGTCACTCTCAGCCTCACAACCCTCAATTTGCTCTTCTCACCTCTTCTCCAGCAACTCTCTTTAATGGGTGCCCTCATTTGCTTCCAACACCTTAAGGTAAATTCTTAAATACCCAATGCAGTGAAGTCATTTGTTTTCGATGTAATAAGCAGGGGTACATAGCTTGGTTTTGTCCTAACCGTAGACCTCATGCATATATGGCAGAAAACTTTAGCAACTCTCCTTCTCCTACTGCTTATGTGGTAAATATCAATTGGTTTCTTGATTTAGGTGCTTCTCATCATATGGCAGCCGACACCACCTCTTTTTTTAATGTTCATCCTTACACAGGTACAGATAAAATTATTGTTGGAAATGGTAATCAGTTAGCAATAACTCATATTGGCAATACACAATTGATTGGGTTGTATAAATCATTAAATCTTAATGAAATTTTTTGTGTGCCTACTATCCATAAAAACTTGATCTCTATCTATCGTTTTTGTTGTGATAATGATTGTCACTTTAAGGTGAATGCCACTGGTTTTTATGTGAAGGATGACAAAACGGAGAAGGTACTCCTTACTGGCAGTAGTTTTGATAGCCTCTATCACATTCAAACATCCCTTTCTATTGCTCGTCAAATTGCCTGTTATGGAAAGTGTACAACACAAGACATATGGCATGCCAGATTTGGACACCAATCTCATTTAGTTTTTACTATATTGTTGAATAAGTACCACTTACCACTTGATGGTGCAATTGTCTCTAATAAAAATTATCATATCTGCCTGTTAGGAAAATTTATTGATTGTCATTTGAAGACAGACACTCTCATGCTTAATTTTCATTACACTTTTACATCTTGATTTATAGGGTCCTATACCAATCTCCTCAAATTTTGGTTATCATTATTATTTCTCCATTATCGAAGATAATACTCGAGTTACTTGGTTATATCTATTGGTTAAGAAATCAGAAGTTCTTACTACATTTATTCACTTTAAAAAGTTGGTGGAAAATCGGTTTAGCTCTCACATTAAACAACTGCAGGTTGATGGTAGAGGTGAATTTACCAGCAAATTATTTATGATATTTTTACGTGATCATGAAATATCTCATCAAATCTCATGTCCATACACTTCTTAATAAAATAGAGTGGTGGAAAGGAAATATCGATATATTGTTGTAATGGGACTCTGTTTACTGGCCCAATCTTGATTGCCCCACAACTTTTGGGTTGAAGCCTTCTCTACTGTGGTTTTTCCGATTAATTGTCTACCAACTCCTAAGCTTGATCACATATCTCCTTATGAAAAATTACTTCAATGCATACCAAATTATGCATTTTAAAAAAAAATTGGATATGCTTACTTCTCTTATATGGTCCCATACAACAAGCATAATTTATACTTCAAATTTGTTCCATGTATATTTATTGGCTATGATGATCATTACAAAGACTATTGTTGTCTTGATCCTGTTTCAGGTTGGATTTATATATCTCGGTATGTGATTTTTGATGAGTCAAGCTTTCCCTA
>NW_011502794.1:2072-7123 GCF_000495115.2 Populus euphratica | reverse complement strand
TTTCCCTACTAGCAACTTTAGTTTACACAAGTTGCCCAATCCATACTTACTGCTAACCTTGATATTGGGTTTAGTCTATACTCTCAACAAACCAATAATTCTACAAGTCCAACCTACATTATCCTTGACTCTTCATTAGTCACTTCTTCTGCTAACCCACAACAACTTCCCCCACACCACCTCTCTCTTCTAGTTCAACAGTAGTCGTTCCTTCCCTTGTCTCTTAATCCAACAACCCCTTATCAACTTTTATGTCTCCCTCACTACCATCCAACTCTACAAGCCTCGCGCTTGTCATCCACATTATAACCCCTTCACCTATATCAACGCCTCTTCCTTCCCCTATTGACCCATCTCTCCTTCCTAACTCTCCTACCACACCAAACCCTTCTAAAAAATTTAAGAGTCTTAAGACCATCATCCCATTTGGTCCTGAACCAAAACCCCTATACTCTCACACCACCCTACATCCTTTACCACATGCTCTCTCTGTCACTTGCTCTGATCTTATGTCTTTTGAACCAACGAGTTTTGCCTAGGCTTTCAAATACAATCACTGGCAAGCTGCCATGCAAGATGAATATGATGCCCTTATGAAAAATCAAACATGGTCTCTGGTTCCCGCTTCCTATTAAATGAATATTGTTGGCTACAAATGGGTTTTCAAAGTAAAATGAAAAGCTAATGGCTCTATTGATCGCTACAAGGCCTGTCTTATCGCCAAAGGCTTCAATCAACAGAAAGGATTTGATTGTGTAAAGACCTTTAGCCAGGTAGTTAAACTAGCCACCATTCATACTATCTTGTCTCTGACTGTATCTTCTAACTAGTCCCCTCAACAGCTTGATGTTCAGAATGCATTCTTGAATGGCTACTTGGAATAAATGGTGTATATGAAACAACCCCCTGGCTTTCATGATTCTTCACGTTCTCAGGATGTATGTCAACTTCATAAGGCTCTTTATAGCCTTAAACAAACTCCTAGAGCTTGGTTCCAATGTCTTAGTGCATTTTTCCTTTCTCAAGGATTTGCTCCCGGTCAATCTGATGCATCATTCTTCATTTATCGTTGCTTTTCCTGCAAAATCTATGTCTTTGTTTATATGGATGATATCATTGTCACCAGGTCTAAACTCCAATGTGCCCACCAGTTTCTTGATCAATTGTGCTCCACCTTTGACAATTGCCGAATGGGTGAGCTCAATTTTTTCCTTGGCATGGAAATTACATGGTTTAGTGATCATTTATTCCTCTCTTAAACTAGATATGCAGTTGATTTATTAAAACGATTTAATTGATTGATTGTAAACCATGTCCTACACCATTACCTTCTGACACTCGATTGTTTTGTTTGGATGGAGATCCCTTACCTGATCCCTCTACCTATCGTAGCATGGTGGGTGGCCTCCAATATCCTACTCTATTGCAACCTGATATTTTCTTTACTATCAATCAAGTGCGTCAATTCATGTACAACCCTCATTCTTCCCATCTTTAGGTTGTCAAGCATATTTTTTTGGTATATTAAGGGTATAGTTGAGCAAGGTCTTGTGTTTCACCAGTTCGATGACTTCATTTTATGCAACTTTTCTGATGCTAATTAGGCTGGCTCTGTAGATGATCGACGATTCACCACTAGTGCTTGTATATTTTTTGGCCCTAATTCTCACATAGACTGCCATAAAACAGTCTATTATTTCTCACTCTAGTAGTGAAGATGAATATCGTGCCCTTGCCCATACGACCATTGAAATCTCCTGGTTTAGATTCTTATTTCAAGAACTTGGTATCCCTCTTCAGGCTGCTCCTTGCATTTATGTCAATAATCTCTCTACTATCCACATAGCTGCCAATCCAATTGCCCATACTCGCTATCGACATATTGATATTGACTATCACTTTGTTCATGAATTAGTTGCTCATAAATCTCTCCATACCTTCTAGGTTCCCTCCTCTCATCAGCTTGCTGATATATTCACCAAAGGCCTGAGTTATGATCAGTTCTCTCTTTCTAAGTCCAAGCTCAATCTTCGCATTGCTCTGTTATACTTAAGAGGGGTAAAGAGAATATTACACCTACAGAGACAATTACACCAGCAGATCCTATCAAATCTGTCAGTCCCATGCAATCTGCTGATTTCACTACATTAGCCTTGGAAGTCTCATAATCAGAAGCAATGACATTCCTTAGTTAGAATGATTAATTCCCTCTGTAATACATGTAATTGATTGGACTTACCTTACATTATTGAGTTTCTGTAAATAGACTTGAGAAAGTCTAACCCATGTATTAATATTTATATTGCATACAACATAATAGAATGACACTTTTAGTGTGGCAATTATTCTCAATCTCTCTGTTTTCATCCCTTTCTCTTTTATTAAGTTTATTTTCTTATAATTTCCAACCATACATCTCTTCACCCATAACCCATTTTCCAACTGATTCCTTCACTACCAGTCGCATCAATGTCGTCCCCTCTTCCTAACAATGACGTCCTTCGCCCCATGTCCTTATTGAAGATCCAAAGACTAAAAGCACTACAAATCGTAAGCTATCCGTGCACCTTCTAACACCCTACATGCAACCATCCATTTCTACCGAGATCTACCCATCACCTCCATAAACCATCACAAAAATCGGCAACCATTCATGTTACCCCCTCTAAAATGAAATTAACATCCCTCTCTCATTCTCAACAACAGCCACCCGAAGAAGAAGGAAAAAAAACTAAGAGGAAGAAAAAATTAATCAAAAAAGGAAAATAAAAGTAAAAGCTACTGTTGTTTTGTGTTTGTTTTTATCTTGTAGGCCAGGTGACCTTCACCACTAATAAAGGAAAGGAGGAAAAGAGGACGTCTTTCAAATCCACTGATTTTCTAGTTTCTAAGAGACGACGTGGAACTCACACACCAAAAATGATGGTGGCGTGTGGAGAAGATGCATCACCATTGTTCTGCCATGGTTCCTCCAAGTCTAGTGTTATTTCTTGGTTGCAGCAATCTCCCTAGGCTATCTTCAGCCTCTTGAATGTCTATTTCAGGATTAAGATGATTACACACACACACAAGTGTGTGGGTTAATTAGCAAAAAGATGGGTATGTAAGTTTGTATTTTCTTATATGTTTTTAAATGCTTAAAACAAAAAAGATAAAAAAAGAATTAAATGTTTTAATAGCATATGACCAAGAATTCCAAAAAAATAATTTGAGCATTTATTTTATAACACTTAAAATATTTTTGTAAGGATTTTATAACAAGTTTGTAAAATTCTAAATTTTTTTAACTTATATTTCAAAAATATAAAAATAATTTTTTTAATATATAAGATTATGAACTTATATATAAGATATATTCCTGATATTAAATAAAAAGATAATTTATTTTTATTTTTATATTGGTAATAGGATGATACTATTTACAGAAAAAGATTTTTTTTAATATTAAATAGACCAACAATTAAAAAACATAATATTTTCTTAGTTTATATAAGATAAATAGACAAGGTAGCTTAACTCAGGTAAGATATATTAAGAGTATTTATATATTTTTTTTACTTAATCAGCCCCTTTTTTAAAATTTTGAAATTAATTAAAGTTTTTAATAATTAAAATAAAAAATAATTATTAAATAAAAAGTTTTATATATTAAGTTTTTACTTAGTAAGCGACCTTCTTTTCCTTTTTTTAATTATAAAAAATAAAATTTCTCGTTACTTCCACTCATATAATATTTAATTATAGTTGAGCCACGAGACAAATCTCATACTGATTTAAGAAATTAACTCGGGAGTCGGGATGAATAAGTATTATTACAGCTTAATTTGGTGGTTGATTAGGAGGTCCATGTAAATAGGTTTGGACCCCGGGGGGGGAAGGGGGGGGGGGGGGGGTTTGTTACCGTCTTGTGCCCAACGAACAAGGTGAATTATCAGATAAAGTCGTATGAATTCACTGAGATGAATGAGTGAAGTTTTTTTATGCGGGGCCAAAGTCTACTGAAGGAATTCAGTAAGAAGCACGTTGTGATGGCGACTACTGGTCCCGAATTTCAGTCCTTCGGACATGCTATTCCAAGCTAAATAAGATTGTGGACTCAGTTTCATATGGAGTAGCTTTCATGCTCGGTGACCGATGTTACTACACCTTCTCATGCATTGCCAAGAAGGTGGGTTCTTGGTTTCATTGCACGTCCAATCCAAGCTAATTAGGGCTGGACTCATAAACTTTGAAAGCTCACCTTCTCATTTCCCAGTCTCATTGCAGCAATTCATTTATTTATTGGGTTTTGAAGGCAAATGTGGCCATGATGTGATGGATGCCTTCGGGGCCCCTGGGTCCCATTTTTCCTGTCGAGAAAATGGACTAATCAATAGGCTAGCTGGAATATAGTTTTGCAGTCGTCAACCTGCAGCTATCCTAATTTATTGTTTTTGCATTTATGGCATTCCCTGTCCACCATGCCTGTCATCGCATAATAATAGCATGCGAATTAGCAGCTTTGATTTTCAGCAGCAAACATTCTTGCGCGCCGACCCTCCTGCCATGAAAACAATCGACACCAATCAATTTGGTATTGCTTTCCGAACGCTGGGTAATACATTTTGATTATTATTTTAGTACCCTTAAGAGAGGAATAGTTGAGATAAAAAAAAAAGATGTGTTTTCTTTACTTCTTTATTTAAAATGACAAAAATCACTTTAAAATTATCTACAAAACATATTTATTTTTATATTTTTATTTCAATTTTTAATTTTAAATAAATATATTTCTATCATTTGTTTTTTTAAATACTAACCAAACACAATATAAAAGAACATCCAAATCATAACTTTTTACTGGACAAATCATATAAATATAAGAATACATTATTAAAAAAATAAATAAAAACTTGAATAATTATAAATAAGACCTATACTCATGTTTGTGGCCTAGTGGACTTAGTTTTATACGGTAGCTTTCATGCTTGGAAAACCGATATGAATGATGTTACACTTGCACCTGCGTTTCCATTCCACTGCCAAGAAGGTGGGGTCTTGCTCTTCCTATC
>NW_011502794.1:0-2046 GCF_000495115.2 Populus euphratica | reverse complement strand
TTCCGATCAAAGTTAATTAGGGCTGGGCCATGAAGATTCTCAAGCCCATCTTCTCGTTTGCCCGTCTCATTGTACAATGTACACCTCTAAACTAAAGAAAGAAGCAAGGTTGCCCGCTGCAGACGCTATCCAAGGATCACTCATTTCTTCCATGCATTGGCCTGTTGAAACTTGAAACCAAATAGGGCCGAAGGGATACTATGATATGATGTGTTGCCTTAAGGATAGACACCACTCTCCGGCACCATTTTTCCACGGCAAAAATTGACTCTGTGCCGGCTGCGCTAACATAAATAAGATATAAAACTATTAAAGACTTAAAGTGTATTTGATTTTAAAAAATTAACACAAAAAATTAAAAATATTGCTGGAATATCAGACTTTAAAAAAATTAACACGTTCTCCAAGTTTTTGCTAAAAATAAATATTTTTATGACAATATTAAAAAAATCGATAAATCTTGGCCATCACAAATATAATCATTAAAACAAACATGAAATCGACATCTAGGGGACATTTATCACAAACTAGGTGCTCTATGCGATGTCGACGAAGAAATCAGAGAATACTTGAAGAACATCCCGTCGTAGCTTTAAATCACAAGAACATCGAACGAAGCTGGTTCTTGCAATGATGTGGTTAAGATTCGGAAAGCCAGAACCCAATATGCTTTCGTCGTCTTCAGATTTTTTCCGAGGCACGAGGCATATTGACTAGTAGAAAGATCGGGAGGCAAGTTGGCTAGTGTACGAATGTTGTCCTTACTTGGGATTCATTTGAGATTCAGTACATGGAACAAATATCTTCAGTGTTGCATAAAATCGCAGGAGGATAATTCATGCGAAAAAATTGGATTATTGGACATTAGGATATACACGCCGATTGAAATGTAAGCATTCTTCTAGATAATTGGACCAGCACGCGGCTTTAGTGTTCGGATCCTACTCGCAACTAATAGACAAAAAAAAAAAAAAAAACACATATAAACACTCTGTTTAATGTCATTTGGCTATGTCTATGTTCACTGTCGATCGAAACGAGGAGATATTTAAGTTAGTGTGGTTAGTGTCAGGACGACGAGACAAAAACCTTCTTTTGATAAACAGATAAAAACTTTGAATAAATTTTTATTTGAGATAGGTTTAAAATGAATTTATGTAATTAATTTTAAATTAAAAAAGATATAGAGAGATATATTGTTATTATCTTTAATTTTTTTCTTGAAACAATATCTAAATGTTGTATTTTTATATCTCAAAAACAGACCTCGAACGACAATTTAGTCTCGCTAGATTCAGCTTTTTCTTTATCTATTCACTCGTGTTCCCCTCTCTCTTTCTACATCACAAGCAAGCGAAATAACATAAAGGAATATGAGCAGAATGCGCAACACAACAAATTACAGAAATAAATCCCAAACTTTTCATTAACTTAATTAAAGGATTACATAAAGTCTGTTTTGTGTGTTATGCACATTTTTCTTTTCCTTGTTAAACATTTTACAGCCTATCTAATTACAAGATAATGGAAGTTACAAGTAAAAACTGCCTCTAACTTCCTGCATAGCTGGAGCACTCATTATTCCACGTTCTGACCACTTTCTTCCTCCACATAAAAAACTGCTGCAATTATTGATAACTGAATTATCTCTCAAAATTACTATAACTGTATTGGCATGTTCTCCCACAAGCCAACTGCCCATTGTGTTGCCAGTAAAATTGCCTCCCATGCCTTGGATAGTTCGTTGTGCAAGTTATTGTTAGCTTCCGCTGTTAATTTTATTAACGCTGCTGATTTTATTGGTACTGTTAAATTCTTCACTGTTTCATTATGTCATTTTAGTACTATTTCGTCAGGCTTTGAACGATTCCCGCCTAAATCTCAATTTTCGTCAGCATACTATTATGCTAACTGTTGCGTGTTAGCACACATATACTCTACGAATTTTCACTATTGTCAATCAAGCTGCCACCTCATAACTACTATTCAGCAATATTTTTCATTCGGCCTAAACCTTGACAGATTTTAACCCTGTGACACATGCCA